>NC_057809.1:158171909-158430736 GCF_018294505.1 Triticum aestivum
CATCGGGCCGCCCGCCCAAGCTTTGCTCCGCCGCTCGCCATCTCTCTCCTCCGACCGCCCTCTCCCTCCGGCCTCTGCCGCCCTCCCCGGCTGCCCTCTCCCTCCGGCCTTCGAAGCTCGCCATTCTCCCCCTTCACCGGTCATTTTTCTCCCTCTGTCGTGTGCAGCGGCGGTGCATCTAGGAGGGAGGTCGCGAGAGGGGTGAGTTTGTTTGTTCCTTCTGTGTCTCACAGCCATATCATTAATATTGCTTGCTCTAGCACTAATTCTAATTTGGAAAAGTAGATCCTGATTAAACTTGGTATAGATTTGTGGTGCACGCATGGAATTGTTTGATGCTACTTAAGGAGTTAATAAATCTTTCTAGAGGCCCAAAGATTCAGTTCACCTTTCTAGGTATTTTAGTTTCAGGCTTGCATTATTTCTAAAGGCCCAAAGAATCAGTTCACCTTTCTAGGTATTTCAGTTCCAGGCTTGCATTATTTCTAGAGGCCCAAAGATTCAGTTCACCTTTTTAGGTATTTTAGTTTCAGGCTTGCATTACTTCTAGAGGCCCAAAGATTCAGTTCACCTTTCTAGGTATTTTAGTTCCAGGCTTGCATTATTTCTAGAGGCCCAAAGATTCAGTTCGCAGTTGTCGGCAAGTGGCCCTGTGATACATCTACGTCGTATCTATAATTTTTGATTGTTCCATGCCAATATTATTCAACTTTCATATACTTTTTGGCAACTTTTTATATTATTTTTGGGAGTAACATATTGATCCAGTGCCCAGTGCCAGTTCCTGTCTGTTGCATGTTTTTGGTTTCACAGAATATCCAAATCAAACAGAGTCCAAACGGGATAAAACGGATGGAGCTTATTTTTGGAAAATATGGAAAATTCGGAAGGAAAATCAACGTGAACCAGTGCCCGAGGTGGTCACGAGGCAGCCCCCCCCCGGGCGCGCCCCCCTACCCTCGTGAGCCCACCGTAAGGCGGTTTACGCTCTTATTTTGCCGCAAGAAAGCTAATATTCGGGAAAAAAATCACGGCGAAGGTTTCAGGCCAATCGGAGTTACGGATCTCCATATATATATGAAACGGTGAAACAGAGCCAGAACAGAACGCAGAACCAGAGAGAAACAGAGAGATAGATCCAATCTCGGAGGGTCTCTCGCCCCTCCCATGCCATGGAGGCCAAGGACCAGAGGGGAAACCCTTCTCCCATCTAGGGACGAGGTCAAGGAAGAAGAGGAAGAAGGGGGCCCCTCTCCCCCTCTCCTCCGGTGGCGCCGGAACGCCGTCGTGGCCATCATCATCATCACCGCGATCTTCACCAACACCTCCGCCATCTTCACCAACATATCCATCACCTTCCCCCCTGTATCTACAGCGGTCCACTCTCCCGCAACCCGCTGTACCCTCTACTTGAACATGGTGCTTTATGCTTCATATTATTATCCAATGATGTGTTGCCATCCTATGATGTCTGAGTAGATTTTCGTTGTCCTATCGGTGGTTGATGAATTGCTATGATTGATTTAAATTGCTTGTGGTTATGTTGTTGTCCTTTGGTGCCCATCATATGATTGCGCACGTGGATCACACCATAGCGTTAGTTGTATGTTGATAGGACTATGTATTGGAGGGCAAGAGTGACAGAAGCTTCAACCTAGCATAGAAATTGATGCATGCGGGACTGAAGGGGGACCAATATATCTTAATGCTATGGTTGGGTTTTACCTTAATGAACATTAGTAGTTTCGGATGCTTGCTAATAGTTCCAATCATAAGTGCATAGAATTCCAAATCAGGGATGACATGCTAGCAGTGGCCTCTCCCACATAATACTTGCTATCGGTCTAGTAGAGTAGTCAACTACTTAGGGACAATTTCGCAACTCCTACCACCACTTTTCCACACTCGCTATATTTACTTTATCGTTTCTTTATCTAAACATCCCCTACTTTTTATTTACGTACTCTTTATTATCTTGCAAACTTATCCAACAACACCTACAAAGTACTTCTAGTTTCATACTTGTTCTAGGTAAAGCGAACGTCAAGCGTGCGTAGAGTTGTATCGGTGGTCGATAGAACTTGAGGGAATATTTGTTCTACATTTAGCTCCTCGTTGGGTTCGACACTCTTACTTATCGAAAACTGTTGTGATACCCTATATTTGTGGGTTATCAAGACCTTTTTTCTGGCGTCGTTGCTGGGGAGCAATAGCGTGGGGTGAATATTCTCGTGTGTGCTTGTTTGCTTTATCACTAAGTAATTTTTATTTTCTGTTCTTAGTTGTTTCCTATCTTTAGTTATGGGTAGGAAACGCAAAATACCAAAAAATTAGTAGTACCTACTGAACCAATGGTTGAAGAACCAATCAAAATCTATCACACTGCTGAAGCTTATTACTTGGATCATCTTCAATCCCTATGTGCTCGTGTTGAAACCCTAACTAGTTTAGTTGAGGGCAAATCCTTAGATGAGCATGCTTGTTATGTGCGACACCATATATCTGAAAAAGGGAAACTATTATGGGGTCAAATTCAACGTTTGCAATGCTATGCTTGGAATTTATGTGAAATATATGATTTTACTTGTTGTTCTGAAAACCCTAAGAAACACCTTCCCTATCAATGTGAGTTTAGTAATAATGGAATCGTATCTTCGTATTCTAAGGGTGTTTATAATTACTATGATGTTCAACAAATTGAAGAATTTGTTGCTTTTAAGGGTGCTTTTGAAATTGCTTCTTTGATTGAAAAGTATGATGCTACTCTTTACAAATCTTTAAATTTTGCTATACTTGAATATTGTTATGAGAATTATGCTTCTAGACCTATGTTAAACAATATATTGAGGAATGCTCCAGTGTCCAAGAAGAGACTAATATTTTGTAGGAGTCTATGGAAGAAGAAATTGATGAAACTTTGAGCTCGTTGAATGAAAAAGATGAGGAGGAGAGCGAAGAACAAAAGGAGGAAGAGCGGATTGATCACCCGTGCCCAGCTTCTAATGAGAGTAACTCTTCAACTCATACATTGTTTAATTCCCCTTCGTGCTTACCGAAGGATGATTGCTATGATGAATGTTATGATCCCATTGATTCTCTTGAAATATCCCTTTTTGATGATGCTTGCTATGCTTGTGGCCAAGATGCCAATATGAATGATGCTTATGGAGATGAACTTGCTATAGTTCCTTATGTTAAACATTAAATTGTTGCTATTGCACCCACGCATGATAGTCCTATTATCTTTTTGAATTCTCCCGATTACACTATATCAGAGAAGTTTGCACTTATTAAGGATTACATTGTTGGGTTGCCTTTTACCGTTGCACATGATGATTTTGATGAATATAATATGCATGTGCTTGCTGCTCCTACTTGCAATTATTATGAGAGAGGAACTATATCTCCACCTCTCTATGTTTCCAATACGATAAAATTGCAAGAAACTGTTTATACTATGCATTGGCCTTTACTATGTGTGCATGAATTGTTCTTTTATGACATGCCCATGCATAGGAAGAGAGTTAGACTTCGTCATTTCTTGATATATGTTACTTTGTGCTCACTACTAAATTACAAATCATTGCTAATTAAAATTGGCTTTGATATACCTTGGGATCCGGGTGGATCCATTACTTGAGCACTATATGCCTAGCTTAATGGCTTTAAAGAAAGCGCTGCCAGGGAGACAACCCGGAAGTTTTAGATAGTCATTTATTTATGTTGAGTGCTTGCATATAGTTTAAAAACAACAAAAATAAAGAGGGGAACCCAAAGCTTTTTCAAAAAGAAAAGTGAAAGTGAGAGAGACGAGCACTGTGAAAGTGGGGGACGTTCTTGAACTTTGTTCATGCCCATGGGAACTTTGTGAATCTTAATTACAGAAACCTTTCAACAAAAATAATTATCCCCTTGTACAATTTCATTGTATTATAAAAATAATGTGCCAAGGTTTGCCTTTAGGATGTTTACATTTACTTGATGGTTTGTGCGGCGCAGGACAGAAACTTTGGCTGTAGTGCGCGATTTTTCATTTTTAGCTGGAACGTCAAATGGTTCTGATTCTTTCTGAAATGTCTTACTATACAAATTGTTAATTTTTACTTATTTTTGTACAATTTTTAAAGTATCATAAGTATGGTGAATGTTCAGATTGCTACAGACTGTTCTGTTTTAGGCAGATTCTGTTTTTGATGCATAGTTTGCTTGTTTTGATGAAACTATCAATTTATATCGGTGGATTAAGCCATGAAAAAGTTATACTACAGTAGACACAATGCAAAAACAAAATATGAATGGGTTTGCCACAGTACTTAGATTAGTGATTTGCTTCATTATACTAATGGATCTTACCGAGTTTTCTGTTGAAGTTTTGTGTGGATGAAGTGTTCGATGATTGAGAAGGTTTCGATGTGAGAAGAAGGAAGAGAGGCAAGAGCTCAAGCTTGGGGATTCCCGAGGCACCCCAAGTAAATATTCAAGGAGAATCAAGCATCTAAGCTTGGGGATGCTGGGGAGGCATCCCCTCTTTCTTCAACAAATATCGGTATGTTTTCGGATTCGTTTCGTTCATGCGGTATGTGCAAGTCTTGGAGCGTCTTTTGCATTTAGGTTTTTACTTTTTATTTTTATGCACCATGCTGGTATGAGATAGTCCTTGGATGATTTATAGAATGCTCTTTGCATTTCACTTATATCTTTTGAGTATGGCTTTATAGAATGCTTCATGTGCTTCGCTTATATCATTTGAAGTTTGGATTGCCTGTTTCTCTTTACATAGACAACCGCCATTTGTAGAATGCTCTTTTGCTTCACTTATATTTGTTAGAGTGTGGGCATATCTTTTGTAGAAAGAATTAAATTCTCTTGCTTCACTTATATCTATTTAGAGAGATGACAGGAATTGGTCATTCACATGGTTAGTCATAAAATCCTACATAAACGTGTAGATCGCTGAATATGATATGTTTGATTCCTTGCAATAGTTTTGCGATATAAAGGTGGTGATATTAGAGTCATGCTAGTTGAGTAATTATGAAATTGAGAAATACTTGTGTTGAGGTTTGCAAGTCCCGTAGCATGCACGTATGTGAACCGTTATGTAACGAAGTCGGAGCATGAGGTGTTTATTGATTGCCTTCCTTATGAGTGGCGGTCGGGGACGAGTGATGGTCTTTTCCTACCAATCTATCCCCCTAGGATCATGCGTGTAGTACTTTGTTTCGATGACTAATAGATTTTTGCAATAAGTATGTGAGTTCTTTAGGACTAATGTTGAGTCCATGGATTATACGCGCTCTCACCCTTCCATCATTGCTAGCCTCTCTATTACCGCGCAACTTTCACCGGTACCATAAACCCACCATATACCTTCCTCAAAACAGCCACCATACCTACCTATCATGGCATTTCCATAGCCATTCCGAGATATATTGCCATGCAACTTTCATCATCATCATATACATGACTTGAGCATTTATTGTCATATTGCTTTGCATTATCGTAAGATAGCTAGCATGATGTTTTCATGGCTTGTCCGTTTTTTTGCTGTCATTGCTACGCTAGATCATTGCACATCCCGGTACACCGCCGGAGGCATTCATATAGAGTCATATCTTTGTTCTAGATATCGAGTTGTAAGTAAATAAAAGTGTGATGATCATCATTATTAGGACATTGCCCCAGTGAGGAAAGGATGATGGAGACTATGATTCCCCCACAAGTCGGGATGAGACTGCGGACGAAAAAATAAAAAAATATAAAAAAAGAGAAAGGCCAAAAAAATAGAAGGCCCAAAAAAACAAAAAAAGAGAGAAAAAGAGAGAAGGGGCAATGTTACTATCCTTTTACCACACTTGTGCTTCAAAGTAGCACCATGTTCTTCATATAGAGAGTCTCTTGAGTTATCACTTTCATATACTAGTGGGAATTTTCATTATAGAACTTGGCTTGTATATTCCGATGATGGGCTTCCTCAAATTCCCGAGGTCTTCATGAGCAAGCAAGTTGGATGCACACCCACTTAGTTTCAGTTGGAGCTTTCATACACTTATAGCTCTAGTGCATCCGTTGCATGGCAATCCCTACTCACTCACATTGATATCTATTGATGGGCATCTCCATAGCCCATTGATACGCCTAGTTGATGTGAGACTATCTTCTCTTTTTTGTCTTCTCCACAACCACCATTCTATTCCACCTATAGTGCTATGTCCATGGCTCACACCCATGTATTGCGTGAAAGTTGAAAAGGTTTGAGAATGTCAAAAGTATGAAACAATTGCTTGGCTTGTCATCGGGGTTGTGCATGATGTGAATATTTTGTGTGGTGAAGATGGAGCATAGCCAGACTATATGATTTTGTAGGGATGAGCTTTCTTTGGCTACGTTATTTTAATAAGACATAATTGCTTGGTTGGTATGCTTGAAATATTATTGTCTTTATGTCAAAAGATAGATTATTGCTTTGAATCACTCGTGTCTTAATATTCATGCCATGATTAGACATATGATCAAGATTATGCTAGGTAGCATTCCACATCAAAAATTATCTTTTTATCATTTACCTACTCGAGGACGAGCAGGAATTAAGCTTGGGGATGCTGATACGTCTCCATCGTATCTATAATTTTTGATTGTTCCATGCGAATATTACTCAACTTTCATATACTTTTTGTCAACTTTTTATATTATTTTTGGGACTAACATATTGATCCAGTGCCCAGTGTCAATTCCTGTCTGTTGCATGTTTTTGGTTTCGCAGAATATCCATATCGAACGGAGTCGAAACGGGATAAAAACGGACGGAGCTTATTTTTGGAAAATATGGAAAATTCGGAAGGAAAATCAACGCGAACTAGTGCCCGAGGAGGTCACGAGGCAGGGGGCGCCCCCCTGGGCGCGCCCCCTACCCTCGTGAGCCCACTGTAAGGCGGTTGCCGCTCTTCTTTTGCCGCAAGAAAGCTAATATTCGGAAAAAAATCACGGCGAAGGTTTCAGGCCAATCGGAGTTACGGATCTCCATATATATACGAAATGGTGAAACAGAGCCAGAAGAGAACACAGAACCAGAGAGAAACAGAGAGATAGATCCAATCTTGGAGGGGCTCTCGCCCCTCCCATGCCATGGAGGCCAAGGACCAGAGGGGAAACCCTTCTCCCATCTAGGGAGGAGGTCGGAAGAAGAGGAAGAAGGGGCCCCCTCTCCCCCTCTCCTCCGGTGGCGCCGGAACACCGCCGTGGCCATCATCATCACCGCGATCTTCACCAACACCTCCGCCATCTTCACCAACATCTCCATCACCTTCCCCCCTGTATCTACAGCGGTCCACTCTCCCGCAACCCGCTGTACCCTCTACTTGAACATGGTGCTTTATGCTTCATATTATTATCCAATGATGTTTTGCCATCCTATGATGTCTGAGTAGATTTTCGTTGTCCTATCGGTGGTTGATGAATTGCTATGATTGATTTAAATTGCTTGTGGTCATGTTGCTGTCATTTGGTGCCCATCATATGATTGCGCGCGTGGATCACACCATAGAGTTAGTTGTATGTTGATAGGACTATGTATTGGAGGGCAAGAGTGACAGAAGCTTCAACCTAGCATAGAAATTGATGCATACGAGATTGAAGGGGGACCAATATATCTTAATGCTATGGTTGGGTTTTACCTTAATGAACATTATTAGTTGCGGATGCTTGCTAATAGTTCCAATCATAAGTGCATAGAATTCCAAGTCAGGGATGACATGCTAGCAGTGGCCTCTCCCACATAATACTTGCTATCGGTCTAGTAAAGTAGTCAATTGCTTAGGGACAATTTCGCAACTCCTACCACCACATTTCCACACTCGCTATATTTACTTTATCATTTCTTTATCTAAACAGCCCCTACTTTTTATTTACGTACTCTTTATTATCTTGCAAACCTATCCAACAACACCTACAAAGTACTTCTAGTTTCATACTTGTTCTAGGTAAAGCGAACGTCAAGCGTGCGTAGAGTTGTATCGGTGGTCGATAGAACTTGAGGGAATATTTGTTCTACCTTTAGCTCCTCGCTGGATTCTACACTCTTACTTATCGAAAACTGTTGCGATCCCCTATACTTGTGGGTTATCAAGACCCTGCTACCCATGCTGGTGTCGACCTCAACTCGCAAGCGCCGGCGTCGGAGGGGTTCCCGGGGCTTGGGCTCTACAGAGCCTTCCTCCAGAGCGACGATGACGATCTCCTCCCTGGGTTCGTGAGGGGCTTCGGGCTCCGTCCCTATCGTGAATGACTTTCGTGATGAGTTAGTTCATCCTTTGTTTCATGGAGTGAATTGTTTTTTGTGAAGCTTGATTGAGGACTTGTATGTTTAAGTGGGATATCTCATTTGTATGGACAAAGTAAAATTTATCATGTTTTGCATGCTTGATTTGTAAAGATGGTTTGTTTATGTCAATTGTGAGCGGGAGGAGGCCACAAAAGAATCGGCCACACCAAATCCGGCAGGAAATAGGGTCCAAAATAGTCAAATGATCGAGAAAGAAAATTTATTGTCAATCTAACCCTGCCATCCATACACCCTTTGGTTTAGAGTTAGTTCAGGGTTAGAATGTAACTCTAACCTCTAACTGAGTTAGAGTTCTCCTCGTCTCGATTCATCACCATCATACTTTCCTCATTCATGTGTTTTCAGTATCCTGCGAATCAAAGAGGCCCTTAGACTGGTTTAGGTTCGGTATTTTTTATAAATGTGTATTGTCCAAAATTTAATGAACGTGCTCCGGTTTCTATGAAAATAATCCAGTTTCATGTAGTAATTAATTAATTTATTTATTCTTCTACGGGGGGTTTGCATGTAATTCGTGAGGTCTTAAATGTAAAGTACCCTGACATATGCTCCGAGTCGTGCATGCACTACGACCCGGATGCTCAATGCCCCACATGTCGGCAAAAGGAAGCATGTGGAAATAGCCTAGGAGTACATATAGCTATAGGAGGATAAATGCGTGAAAAAATATGTACGGTGAAGCGTAGCTACGGTTCAAAAAGGAGACCTAAAGTGATGACAGGCATAGGTCGTGCGCACCCAACTAGTGGTATTACTAGACATACGACTACTTTTTCCCTCAAAAAAAGAGGTACGAGTGCTCAGTACTCCTATTCTATCAATACGAGTCCCATTTGACAACAGCGTCCGTGCTACAGCTAGCTCTTCTCCCTTGTTTCTCTCTTCTAATTCTAAACTCAGCCGACGCCCGGTGGGCGGGGTGGGGATTTGTCGATGGTCGGTTTGCTCAACTATGGCCCCACCTCATAGTGAAAACGTTATGACTAGAATAAAAATGCCATATACACCCTCCGTTCCTAAATATAAGCCTTTTTAGATATTTCAAATGGAATACAACATACGGATGTATGTAGACATATTTTAGAGTGTACATTCACTCATTTTGCTCCGTATGTAGTCACTTGCTGGAATCTCTAGAAAGACTTATATTTGGGAATGGAGGGAGTACTATACTAATAGAACATTAAGGCCACAAGGTGATGCAGTGCTGGTTATAGGAGGCAAGAAGAAGAGAGGCATCCATCGACGACATCCACCTCCTCCACTCAGGGCGCTGATGTCTACTACACAACCTTCTTCTTGTAGATGTTGTTGGGCCTCCAAGTGCAGAGGTTTGTAGGACAGTAGCAAATTTCCCTCAAGTGGATGACCTAAGGTTTATCAATCCGTGGGAGGCGTAGGATGAAGATGGTCTCTCTCAAGCAACCCTGCAACCAAATAACAAAGAGTCTCTTGTGTCCCCAACACACCCAATACAATGGTAAATTGTATAGGTGCACTAGTTCGGCGAAGAGATGGTGATACAAGTGGTATATGGATGGTAGATAAAGGTTTTTGTAATCTGAAAATATAAAAACAGCAAGGTAACTAATGATAAAAGTGAGCGTAAACGGTATTGCAATGCTAGGAAACAAGGCCTAGGGTTCATACTTTCGCTAGTGCAAGTTTCCTCAACAATAATAACATAATTGGATCACATAACTATCCCTCAACATGCAACAAAGAGTCACTCCAAAGTAACTAATAGCAGAGAACAAGCGAAGAGATTATAGTAGGGTATGAAACCACCTCAAAGTTATTCTTTCCAATCAATCCGTTGGGCTATTCCTGTAAGTGTCACAAACAACCCTAGAGTTCGTACTAGAATAACACCTTAAGACACAAATCAACCAAAACCCTAATGTCACCTAGATACTCCAATGTCACCTCAAGTATTCGTGGGTATGATTATACGATATGCATCACACAATCTCAGATTCATCTATTCAACCAACACGTAGAACCTCAAAGAGTGCCCCAAAGTTCCTAACGGAGAATCACGACGAAAATGTGTGACAACCCCTATGCATAGGTTCATGGGCGGAACCCGCAAGTTGATCACCAAAACATACATCAAGTGAATCACGTGGTATCCCATTGTCACCACAGATACGCACGGCAAGACATACATCAAGTGTTCTCAAATCTTTAAAGACTCAATCCGATAAGATAACTTCAAAGGCGAAACTCAATCCATTACAAGAGAGTAGAGGGGGAGAAACATCATAGGATCCAAATATAATAGCAAAGCCCGCGATACATCAAGATCGTATCACCTCAAGAACACGAGAGAGAGAGAGAGAGAGAGAGAGAGAAAGAGATCAAACACATAGCTACTGGTACATACCCTTAGCCCCGAGGGAGAACTACTCCCTCCTCGTTATGGAGAGCACCGGGATGATGAAGATGGCCATCGGAGAGGGATTGCCCCCTCTGGCAGGGTGCCGAAACGGGTCTATATTGGCTTTCGGTGGCTACGAAGGCTTCTAGCGGCGGAACCCGCAAGTTGATCACCAAAACATACATCAAGTGGATCACATGTTATCTCATTGTCACCATAGATAAGCACGTGCAAGACATACATCAAGTATTCTCAAATCCTTAAAGACTAAATCTGATAAGACAACTTCAAAGGGAAAACTCAATTCATCACAAGAGAGTAGAGGCGGAGAAATATCATAAGATCCAACTATAATAGCAAAGCTCGCAATACATCAAGATCGTGCTGACTCAAGAACACGAGAGAGAGAGAGAGAGAGAGATCAAACACATAGCTACTGGTACATACGCTCAGCCCCGAGGGTGAACTACTCGTCATGGAGAGCATCGGGATGATGCAGATGGCCACCGGAGAGGGATTCCCCCTCCGGCAGGGTGCCCGAACAGGTCTAGATTGGTTTTCAGTGGCTACAGAGGCTTCTGGCAGCGGAACTCCCGATCTAGGTTTCTTTCTGGAAGTTTCTGTATATATAAGAGGTTTTGGCGTCGAGAACAAGTCAGGGGAGTCTCCGGGCTATCCATGAGGCAGGGAGGCGCGCCCAGGGGGTGGGCGCGCCCCCCACCCTCGTGGGCAGCCCAAGACTCTTATGGCCCAACTCTTTTACTCCATGGCCTTCTTCTGGTCCAAAAATAAGCTCCGTCAAGTTTCAGGTCAATTGGACTCCGTTTGGTTTTCCTTTTCTGCGATACTCAAAAACATGGAAAAAACAGAAACTGGCACTGGGCTCTAGGTTAATAGGTTAGTCCCAAAAATCATATAAAATAGCATATAAATGCATATAAAACATCCTAGATGGATAATATAATAGCATGGAACAATCAAAAATTATAGATACGTTGGAGACGTATCAAGCATCCCCAAGCTTAATTCCTGCTCCTCCTCTAGTAGGTAAACAATAAAACAGAATTTTTGATGTGGAATGCTACCTAACATAATTATCAATGCAATTTTATTTATTGTAGCAAGAATATTCAGATCCATAAGATTCAAGACAAAAGTTTAATATTGACATAAAAATAATAATACTTCAAGCATACTAACCAAGCAATTATGTCTTATCAAAATAGCATAGCCAAAGAAAGCTTATCCCTACAAAATCACATAGTTTGGCCATGCTTCATTTTTGTCACACAAAATGCTCCCATCATGCACAACCCCGATGACAAGCTGAGCAATTGGTTCATACTTTTTAACGCGCTTCAGCCTTTTCAACCCTTACGCAATACATGAGCGCAAGCTATGGACATAGCACTATGGGTAATAGAGTATGATGATAGGGGTTATGTGAGCAGAAAAAAAGGAGAAAGTCTCACATTGACGTGGCTAATCAATGAGCTATGGAGATGCCCACCGATTGATGTCAACGCAAGGAGTAGGGATTGCCATTCAACGGATGCACTAGAGCTATAAGTGTGTGAAAGTTCAAAAATAAACTAAGTGGGTGTGCATCCAACTCGCTTACTCATGAAGACCTAGGGCATTTTGAGTAAGCCCATCATTGGAATATACAAGCCAACTTCTATAATGAAAGATTCCCACTAGTATATGAAAGTGACAACATAGGAGACTCTCTATCATGAAGATCATGGTGCTACTTTGAAGCACAAGTGTGGTGAAAGGATAGTAGCATTGCCCCTTCTCTCTTTTTCTCTCATTTTTTTGTTTTTTTGGGCCTTCTCTTTTTTATGGCCTCTTTTTTATCTTTTTTTTTTATTTTTCGTCCGGAGTCTCATCCGGACTTGTGGGAGAATCATAGTCTCCATCATCCTTTCCTCACATGGGACAATGCTCTAATAATGATGATCATCACACTTTTATTTACTTACAACTCAAGAATTACAACTCGATACTTAGAACAAAATATGACTCTATGTGAATGCCTCCGGCGGTGTGCCGGGATGTGCGATGAATCAAGAGTGACATGTATGAAAAATTAAGCATGGTGGCTTTGCCACAAATACGATGTCAACTACATGATCATGCAAGGCAATATGACAATGATGATGCGTGTCATAATAAATGGAACGGTGGAAAGTTGCATGGCAATATATCTCGGAATGGCTATGGAAATGCCATAATAGGTAGGTATGGTGGCTGTTTTGAGGAAGATATAAGGATGTTTATGTGTGATAGAGCGTATCATATCACGGGGTTTGGATGCACCGGCGAAGTTTGCACCAACTCTCAAGGCGAGAGAGGGCAATGCACGGTACCGAAGAGGCTAGCAATGATGGAAGGGTGAGAGTGCGTAATATCCATGGACTCGCATTAGTCATAAAGAACTCATACTTATTGCAAAAGTTTATTAGCCCTTGAAGCAAAGTACTACTACGCATGCTCTTAGGGGGATAGATTGGTAGGGAAAAACCATCGCTCGTCCCCGACCGCCGCTCATAAGAAAGGAATCAAAGAACACCCCCATGCTTCAAATTTGTCACACAATGTTTACCATACGTGCATGCTACGGGACTTGCCAACCTCAACACAATTATTTCTCAATTTCACAATTACTCAACTAGCACAACTCTAATATTACCACCTTTATATCTCAAAACAATTATCAAGTATCAAACTTCTCATAGTATTCAATTCACTTTATATGAAAGTCTTTATTATATCCCTCTTGGATGCCCATCATATTAGGACTAAATTCATAACCAAAGCAAATTACCATGTTGTTTAAGACTCAAAATAATATAAGTGAAGCATGAGAGTTCATCTATTTCTTCAAAATAAAACTACCATCGTACTCTAAAAAGATATAAGTGAAGATCAATGAGTAGTCGAATAATTATGCAACTATGTGAAGACTCTCTAACATTTAATAATTTCAGATCTTTATATTTTATTCAAACAGCAAGCAAAACAAAAGAAAATAAAATGACACTCCAAGCAAAACACATATCATGTGGTGAATAAAAATATAGCTCCAAGTAAAGTTACCGATGAACGAAGACGAAAGAGGGGATGCCTTCCGGGGCATCCCCAAGCTTAGGCTCTTGGTTGTCCTTGAATATTACTTTGAGGTGCCTTGGGCATCCCCAAGCTTAGGCTCTTCCCACTCCTTATTTCATAGTCCATCGAATCTTTACCCAAAACTTGAAAACTTCACAACACAAAACTTAACAGAAAACTCGTAAGCTCCGTTAGTATAAGAAAATAAATCACCACTTAGGTACTGTTGTGAACTCATTCTAAATTCATATTGGCATAATATCTACTGTATTCCAACTCATCTATGGTTCATACCCTCCGATACTACTCATGGATTCATCAAAATAAGCAAACAACACATAGAAAACAGAATCTGTCAAAAACAGAACAGTCTGTAGTAATCTCGATCAAACGTATACTTCTGGAACCCCAAAAATTCTAAAATAAATTGATGGACGTGAGGAATTTATCTATTAATCATCTTCAAAAAGAATCAACTAAGTATCTGTGATAGCCTGGCGTATTAGGGATGATAGACTACTCATATCAATAAGGAATTCCTTCTTTTCCGGAAGCCCATTCGAACAGAACTCCAAAGTTAAGCGTGCTCAGCTTGGAGTAGTGCCAGGATGGGTGACCGATCGGGAAGTTGCTCCCGGGTGTGCACGAGTGAGGACAAAGTGCACAGAAAAGACTAGTATTGATCTGTGGGGCCAGTCTAGATCCCGCCAGGAGTAACGACCACCGGTGGGTGTGTCCGGGGCGTTACAAGTTGGTATCAGAGATGACCCTCGCGGTTACATGGATGTTTGCGGACAGGTGCATGGTCATGTTGTTCATGACGTTTGTGACCCGTCGTGGCACCCGTCATGGCACATGTACCGGACTGGATGCACAGACGTATGTGCCAAGAGGGAACGTTCCTGTGGCCCGACGAGGACGTCGGTTCCTCTGAGTGGGGGTGTATGTGATAGCCTGGCTTATTAGGGATGATAGACTACTCATATCAATAAGGAATTCCTTCTTTTCCGGAAGCCCATTCGAACAGAACTCCAAAGTTAAGCGTGCTCAGCTTGGAGTAGTGCCAGGATGGGTGACCGATCGGGAAGTTGCTCCCGGGTGCGCACGAGTGAGGACAAAGTGCATAGAAAAGACTAGTATTGATCTATGGGGCCAGTCTAGATCCAGCTAGGAGTAACGACCACCGGTGGGTGTGTCCGGGGCATTACAGTATCACTCTCCAGTAAAACATAGCAGCAAATCTCGTGAGCGCTAAAGTTTCAGTTTTTTACAGCAAGATCGCAAAGACTTTCCCCAAGTCTTCCCAAAGGTTCTACTTGGCACAAACAGTAATTAAAACATAAAAACTCAATCATAACAAGGGCTATATAAATTATTTATTACTAAACAGGAACAAAAAGCAAGGAACAAAAATAAAATCGGGTTGCCTCCCAACAAGTGCAATCGTTTAACGCCCCTAGCTAGGCATGATGATTTCAATGATGCTCACATAATAGATAAGAATTGAAATATAAAGAGAGCATCATGAAGAATATGACTAGCACATTTAAGTCTAACCCACTTACCATGCATAGGGATTTTGTGAGCAAACAACTTGTGGGAACAATAATCAACTTGCATAGGAAGGTAAAACAAGGATAACTTCAAGATTTTCAACACATAGAGAGGAAACTCGATATTATTGCAACTCCTACAAGGATATATTCCTACCTCATAATAATCTTCAGTAGCATCATGAATAAATTCAACAATATAACCATCACATAAAGCATTCTTATCATGATCTACAAGCATAGAAAATTTACTACTCTCCACATAAGCAAGATTCTTATCATTCGGAATAGTGGGAGTATCATAAGAAACTCGAATACTATAAATTGTTTCCACATTAAAAGAGTAATGGTCAGGAAAATGGTAATCGTAATCATGACAAATTTAATATAATCATCACTACTTTTTATAGCATACGTATCATCACAATAATTATCATAAGTAGCAACTTTGTTCTCATCATAATCGATTGAAACCTCTTCCAAGATAGTGGAATCGTTACTAAATAAAGTCATGACCTCTCCAAATCCACTTTCATAATTGTCACAATAAGATTCAACACCCTCCAAAATAGTGGGATCATTACTTCCTAAAGTTGACACTCTTCCAAACCCACTTTCATCAATATAATCATCATAAATAGGAGGCATGCTATCATCATAATAAATTTGCATATCAAAACTTGGGAGATTAAAAATATCGTCTTCATAAAAAATATCATCCCCAAGCTTGGGACAAACATTAATTGCAGCAAATAAATTCTCAAACATGTCATTTTCATCAAACATAGCATCTCCAGGCTTGGGCCTTTTTATATCATAAGCATAATCATTCTCATCATTAATACTATGGATAGCACCAATAGTATAACAATTATCATCATCACAATATGAGTAATAGGAGCAACATCATTTGGGAGGGATACATTTTTACCTTTGCTTCTCCATCTTTTCTCTTTCTTCTTCACATCATGTGTGGGTTTAATCCTCTTTTCGGAGCTCCTTATTAATGAGATTGGTTGAATAGGAGGCTCCTCCTCGTTACCTGATTCATCATAAGAAATAATAGGAGAATATTGGGAAGTCTCTTCCCTTTCATTAGTATTCTCTTCATCTTCTATTTGTTTTCTTGTCTTTATGTAATTGGCAATATAAGGATTTTCAATGCAATTCACTGCACAATACATAAAAATTTCTTCTAGATCAAAATCAAGAAATCTTTCAAGATTAAATTTTGGAATACCCTTAGTTATACGTTTCATTTCTTAATACCCCAAAAGAAGACTAAGCTCTTTATGATGCTCAAGGGTAATCAAGTTATCACAATTTTTGGACATGATTTGATCATGAAACAAATAGCATTGGAGCTTTAAATGACCATGTTCATTGCAAAGTTCACAAGGATGGCGATAAATATTGAATCTTTCAGCACAATCATCTAGCCTTTCTTGCAACCATTTAGTTTCCAAATACTTATGCCTCTTGCAAAATCTATCTTCCCTATTTGGTGTGTGTCGGTGTCAAAACCGGCGGATCTCGGGTAGGGGGTCCCGAACTGTGCGTCTAAGGCGGATGGTAACAGGAGGCAAGGGACACAATGTTTTACCCAGGTTCGGGCCCTCTCGATGGAGGTAATACCCTACGTCCTGCTTGATTGTTCTTGATGATATGAGTATTACAAGAGTTGGTCTACCACGAGAACAGAGAGGCTAAACCCTAGAAGCTAGCCTATGGTATGATTGTCTGTTGTCCTATGGACTAAAACCCTCCGGTTTATATAGACACCGGAGTAGGCTAGGGTTACACAAGGTCGGTTACAAAGGAGGAGATATGCATATCCGTATTGCCTAGCTTGCCTTCCACGCCAAGTAGAGTCCCGTTCGAACACAGGATGAAGTCTTCAATCAGGTATCTTCGTAGTCCAACAGTCTGGCCAAAGGATATAGTCCGGCTATCCGGAGACCCCCTAATCTAGGACTCCCTCAGTAGCCCCTGAACCAGGCTTCAATGACGTCAAGTCCGGCACGCAGTATTGTCTTCGGCATTGCAAGGCGGGTTCTTCTCCAATTTTGAATGTTTGTTAAGTAGTGTCTGGACCCATAAATGTTGGACTTCTTGGCTTCTGTGCCCAATAAGGGCTATCTTCCACGCGTCGAATGAATACGAGGAGACAGGGCGTTTTTACATTCACCCCCCTAGCCAGATAAATAAATTGTCTATTAAAGGGATGGGGATTCTTAGATCCAATCCATACCATCCTCCCACAGCGAGAATCCATCGAGAGCGCCTCGGAAAAATCCATTCCAACATGGCCGACCACCGCAGCTCCTCCTCTCGCCCCCGTAGCCTATGCCCGGTGATTGGGAGAGATGTTCCGTCCCACACAGTCGATTAGTCAAACTGCAGACTCAGGGATTTCCCCCTCCGGCATATATGGTTCTCGTCTGAGCCGGGCTCGCCACCTACAATGGCGGGGAGCAAGCGGAGAGCTTCCCCACCCCCTCTACAGGGGAGCGGGTGTGCCTTGTCCTTACTTATTAAGGGGACTCGGATTTCCAATTCATACGTTCCTTCGTGGGCTCCTGGAGTTTTACGGCCTCCAACTGCATAATTTCACCCCCGCTTCCATATTACACATCGCGGCTACGTTGCCCTTTGCGAGTTATTCCTGGGCTGCGAGGCTCATTTCAAGCTGTCGAAGAGGTTATTTTGCCTCGTCCCCCGCACATAGAGGGGGTCACTTTATCAAGTGGGCGGAGCCGAAATATGGCGCATCGCCGAAACCGGATACCTGTCCGGTACTCCGAAGAAGACGTCCAAAGACTGGCCTTCGGAATGGTTTTATATGGAGGACGTCCCCCTTCCGGACCCTGTTCGGCGGGGTCTTCCTGAGTTCAACAATGCTCCTCTGAAGAAACATTGAAGCTAGTGCCCACGGAGCCCCCAGGAGGAAGACACGGAGAAGTCCTTTACCTGATGAACTGGATTAAAGCGTTGGCTCAATCCGGATTGACAGTAATCGAGGTTGTGTCAATATGCATAATGCGGGGAGTGGAGCCACTTCAATATCGAGGGCACCCCCTGTGGTGTTTTAATGGGAAGATGATGCCACCCGTTGCGGGCGTAAGGCACCGGACTCCGCTACTGCTTTAGCAAAAATTATGTCTGAGGTGTTCAAGGGAGAGGAAGAGGAGTTCATACGCATCAAGCCCCAGGATGGATTCTCCATGTACAACCCTCCAAGCTGGGTGAGTTATACCTCGTTACTCCCATTCTTCCCGCATTTTTTTGTCGTAGGTACTTACCTCGCCATTTTACGGCAGGAACTGCAAAAAGCGGTAATGGAGGTCAACAGCCCATCTCCGCAACCAGAGGACCCTGACCGGGCCCTCGGTCCCGGACTCAAAGAAGATCCAGACATATTCATGGAGCTGATAGACAGGCAGTTCTATCAATTGAGCTGTGATGACGCCATGGAGGCCATTACTGCCGACTATCCTGGTCTGCTCCCTGCGTCGCACGTAAGAAAAACCAAAATCCCAACTCCAAAAACTAGGATCCCCTTTTAGACACGTCACCTACCATATACATATGGTGTTTTACAGGGAAGGCATTCGGGACGCCGTGCCGAACCCGCAGCAACTCGCCAACAAGAGGCATCGAGGCCGGGTAGGCCAAAAAGGAAGGCGGTCAGGAAGGAGACGCCAGCGCAGAGGTATGACAAAAAACCCCGCTCCGTGGTTGTTGTCTTTCTCAAAATGTAATGACGTCCATGTTTCTTTAATAGAAAAAACGCTCGCCAAAATATGTCCGGAGAGGCTACCGATCATGCTTCCACCAGTCGGGCTCCAGGGCCGGACATAGAGGCGGAAGCCGACATGGGGCGGACGCCGAATACTCCTCCTACAGAGGATGCGGATAGACTGTCCGCTACAAATTCAGAAGTGGAGAGCGCCATGAATCTTAGGCGTCGCTGGGCCGTACTTCGTGACGCTTGCTTCTCACCAGAGGCATTTGATGCCTTCAATTCTGGAGACGCGTACCTCCGTGCTGCTCAAAATGGTCTAGCCAGAGCCACGGACCAGTATGTAAGGGATGTACGGGTAAGTACATCTGATGATTATATGTATCAGTAGCCCCTGAGACTTGAAACAGTTGACGCGACTGATTTAAGGATCAATATTGTGCAGGTTCTTACGGAGAAGAATTCCCAACTGTCTCAAGAGCTGGATGAGTGCAAGGCCCAGCTGGAAGCCGCTGTTGCCGCATTGAAGGAGTCCAAAAAGGGTCCTCCTGGTAACTCTTTTGTCTATTGCAAAGAATATCAGTACCAGGTAGTATGCGGCGTATATGCACACCTAACAATAGATGTTGCAGGTGGCCCCGGAGTGAATCCGGAGGCCATGGAGGCGGATACGGCACGTGATGATCGACAGCGAAATGATGATGAGCGCGTGTTGTTGCGAGTCAGGCAGGAGAAAAATGATCTCCGAGATGCCAATATCCGGCTGGGCGTGGAACTAAAGGATGTCCGAGCCCAGCTTGCGGACTCCGTGAAGGAGAATAAACGGCTTTAGCGCGGCATTTTTAGTAAGTGCTTGAACGAACTTTTTAAAGGAGTTCGGCGAAGAAGCCTGCTAACAGCGTGATATCTGCAGGTATGCTGACGGGTCGTCCCGCGGAGGAGATGCCCGGGTCCTCGGGTGATCTTCTACCAGAGCTCTCACAACTGCACGAACGAGTTCGGCAGGTGATGCAGAGTATTGCCCAAGCCTTGTGGCCGTCCGCGTCCCTGCCAAGAGCATGGGGGAGCTTATCGAGAAGCTGAAGGGAGCATGGTGGCGCTTCCGGTTATCGAAGATATCAGCCTGCCGACAAGGTGCACGGGAAGCCTGGGCTATGGTGAAGACGCGATACACCAAGGCTGACCCAAACCACATGGCCGAGGTTGGACCTGTGGGGCCCGATGGGAAAGAGATCCATGTCAGTTTAGTGTATGATCAAGTAGACTTAGCGGCAAAGTATTCCCAACGGGATTGTAGGCTAGACAGCCTGTTGGATGGTATAGAAGAAGAATTTAAACAGTCTTAGTGACTGTGTACTTCAAGTGACATATGTAATGTCCCTAGCCAGATTGTAAATCATTTGTCATGGCGGACCTTTTCGCTTCGACCTCTGGACCCGATAGTCCGAGTGTATCCGAATACCCACTCGGTTATATAAAAACCGGGGTATGCATGGAAACCAGGCATAGGGGTCATAAGTGCTTGAACAGACAAGTACCCAACTAGCTATGTTATATTACATGGGTAGTAAGAAACATCTTCCAGGGAGAATAGTTCCGTTAAGGGTTCATTTCCCTGGGTACGCATGCCCTAATGTGCATGTCCGAACTGCGAGACGCAGGTTAAAAACATCTGGGGGCATCTAGTAATTTAAATGAAAGTCATCTTTTATTCACCGACCGAATATTCCCTTAAGAACGCTAGCTTTCGGCTTCACCCAGTCTGAGGTACACATCCGGCTGACCCGGCAGTAACAATCGCAGAGGTGCTCCCCTTATGCCCTAGCCCAATTAACGGGAACGTAGGGCATAAACACAAGAGCCAGGCAACCCAGCTTGGCCAAAACTTAAGTCATATTGATGCATATAATGGCGAAAAAGGGTACACGCGGAAGAATAACACATGTGCAAGGCACGAAGCCCGGAAAAATAATGAGATTAAGCTTATGTATAGGAAGCCTCCAGGTATATTGAGCGCGGTTAGCGCATCGAGATTGTGTAACCAAGACATAGGTTTAGCCCGTTAGGGCTTTGAAGAGAAAAGAGAGAAAGAAAGAGGGAAAAACATATGTGCAAAAAATTCATGGAGGTAAGGAGACGAACATAGAGTCCAGCGCTAGGCGCAGAATCTTCGGAGTCTGGCTGCGTTCCATGGGTTTGGCTCAAGTCGATTATTCGATGCATCCCGCAGACGGTACGCTCCATCGGTCAGAACCTGGTCGATAATGAAGGGACCTTCCCATTTGGGCTTGAGATTTTTCTTTTTCTTCTCCAGCAGGCGCAGAACTAGTTCACCAATGTTATAGGTTTTGGCCCGCACTTCTCTGCTTTGATACCTTCGAGCATGTTGTTGATAGAATGCGGAATGGGCTTTTGCCACGTCGCGCTCCTCCTCCAGGGCATCCAAACTGTCCTGCCGATCGAGCTCGACCTCTCTTTATTTGTACACGCGCACTCGAGGTGAGTCATGAATTATGTCGCAAGGCAGCACCGCCTTAGCGCTGTACACCATAAAAACGGTGTGTATCCGGTAGTGCGATTCGGCGTGGTCCGCAGCCCCCATAGTACGGAGTCGAGCTCCTCTACCCAATGGGTGTCTGATTCCTTTAAGGACCGGACTAATCTGGGTTTAATACCACTCATGATAAGACCATTCGCTCGTTCGACTTGAACTTTGGTTTGCGGATGATAGACAGAAGCATAATCGAGCTTGATGCCCAAGTTGCTGCACCAAAGTTTCACCTCGTCGGCTGTAAAGTCCGTGCCATTGTCAGTGATGATCCTGTAGGGAACGCCATAATGGTGTACAACCCCGGATATGAAGTCTATCACCGGTCCGGATTCAACCGTTTTGACAGGTTTGGCTTCTATCCATTTGGTGAATTTGTCCACCATGACCAGTAAGTATTTTCTCTTATGGGTTCCCCCTTTGAGGGGTCCGACCATATCAAGCCCCCAGACCACAAAGGGCTAAGTAATGGGGATGGTTTGGAGGGCGGTAGGTGGCATGTGGCTTTGGTTTGCAAAAAGCTGGCAACCAACACAATGTTGAACCAGATGTTGTGCATCTGCTCGGGCCGTCGGCCAATAAAAACCTGTACGGAAGGCCTTACTTACAAGGGCCCAGGCTGCTGCGTGGTGGCCGTCGAGTCCGGCATGGATTTCTGCCAGCAGCTTCCGCCCTTCCTCTTCGGAGATACACCTTTGAAGGACTCCGGTTGTGCTTTTCTTATAAAGCTCTCCCTCATGGACCTTGTAGGCTTTAGATCGCCGCACTATGCAGCGAGCCTCATTTTGGTCCTCGGGTAATTCCTATCTAGTTAGGTAGGCCAGGAATGGTTCTGTCCACGGGGCGACGATGGCCATTATCACGTGGACGGAAGGTGTTATTTCGGTGGCAGAGCCTCTGATTGTGTCAAAGTATTCGGTATCTGGGGTTGTGGCCGGGTCCGGACTAATTTTGCCGGTGTCCCCTTCTCATACCACGGATGGTTTAAACAGTCTTTCCAGGAAGATGTTTGGTGGGACAGGGTCGCGTTTAGCGCCGATACGAGCTAGGATGTCCGCTGCCTCGCTGTTTTCCCGAGCCATGTGGTGAAATTCCAGCCCCTCGAACCGGGATGACATTTTGAGGACAGCGTTGCGATATGCTGCCATTTTTGGATCCTTGGCATCAAAGTCTCCATTTATTTGGGATATTGCGAGGTTCGAGTCCCCACGCACCTCTAGGCATTGGATGCCCATGGAGACTGCCATCCGGAGGCTGTGTAGTAGGGCCTCGTATTCGGCTGCGTTATTTGAGTCTGTATATAGTATTTGGAGCACGTATTGCACCGTGTCTCCGGTGGGGGACGTCAGGACGACGCCAGCCCCTGGACCAGCCAGCATTTTAGAGCCGTCGAAGTGCATGATCCAATTGGCATATGTGTCGTACTCTTTAGGGAGTTCGGCTTCTATCCATTCGGCTACGAAATCGGCCAGTACTTGCAACTTAATGGCTCGTCATGGCTTATATGTTATGTCGAATGGGAGGAGCTCAATAGCCCATTCGGCAATCCATCCCGTGGCATCATGGTTGTTTATTATGTCATTGAGTGGTACTTCGGATGCCACCGTGATCGAACACTCTTGAAAGTAGTGTCGTAATTTCCGGGAGGCCATAAATACCACGTATGCTATCTTTTGGTAATGTGGGTACCGTGCTTCGCATGGAGTGAGGACGGTGGATACATAATATACCGACTTTTGAAGTGGGAATTTATGTCCGTCCGTCTCTCATTCGACGACGAGCACTGCGCTTACAACTTGGTGAGTTGCCGCTATATATAATAGCATTGGTTCGCCAACAATTGGCGCGGCCAGGATTTGGTTGGCGGCCAGGATGGCTTTCATTTCTTCCAGTACGGCTGTGGCTGCGTCCGTCCACTCGAAGTGTTTGGTGCGCCTAAGAAGGCGATAAAGGGGAAGTGCCTTTTCTCCTAATCAGGAGATAAAGCGGCTTAAAGCCGCCACGCATCCAGTCAATTTCTGGATTTGCTTGAGGTCAGTTGGGATAGCCAACTGTGACAGAGCTCGGATTTTAACCGGATTTGCTTCAATTCCTTGACTGGAGACGATGAACCTCAGGAGCTTTCTGGTGGGAACGCCGAAGACGCATTTTTCTGGATTGAGCTTAATGTCATATGTTTGGAGATTGGTGAATGTGAGCCTCAAGTCGTCTATTAAAGAGTTGACGTGTCTGGTTTTAATGACCACGTCGTCTACGTATGCCTCCACAGTCTTGCCGATCTGCTTTACCAGACATGTCTGGATCATGCGCTGATATGTTGCACCAGCGTTTTTGAGCCCAAAGGGCATTGTGTTAAAGCAGAAGGGGCCGTATGGTGTTATAAATGTTGTTGCGGCTTGATCAGACTTTGCCATCTTAATCTGGTGGTAAACGGAGTATGCGTCGAGGAAGCACAATGATTCGTGTCCCGCGGTAGCGTCGATGATTTGATCGATGCGAGGGAGTGGGAAGGGATCCTTTGGGCAAGCCTTGTTAAGGTCTTTGAAATCAACACATAGGCGCCAGGATTTGTCCTTCTTTGATACCATCACGAGGTTTGCTAGACAATCTGGACGTTTTATTTCTTTAATGAATCCGGCTTCCAGTAGCTTGGCCAGCTCCTCTCCCATGGCATGTCGCTTAGGTTCAGAGAAACGCCGAAGAGTCTGCTTGACCGGCTTGAATCCTTTTAGAATATTTAGGCTATGCTCGGCCAATCTGCGTGGGATTCCTGGCATGTCTGAAGGATGCCAGGCGAATGTGTCCCAATTCTCGCGCAGAAACTCCCGTAGTGCGGCGTCTACAGCGGGGTCTAACTATGCCCCAATGGATGCTGTTTTTGTAGGGTCCGTTGGATGGACTTGGAATTTAACTATTTCGTCTGCTGGTTTAAAGGAGGTGGACTTGGATCTTTTGTCTAGTATCACATCGTCCATGTCCACCGTGGAGCGCAGCGTGGTTAACTCATCTGCCACAAGGGCTTCGGATAATGTCTCGAGGGCTAGTGCGGCTATCTTGTTCTCAGCGCGAAGTGCTATGTCCGGATCACTAGCTAGAGTGATAATTCCCTTGGGTCCGGGCATTTTGAGCTTCATGTACCAGTAATGGGGTATGGCTTGAAAAATCGTGAGTGCCACCCGCCCTAGAAGGGCGTGGTATCCGCTACTGAACGGGGCCACTTGGAATGCAATTTCTTCGGACCTGTAATTCTCCGTAGTGCCAAATACCACATCAAGTGTGATTTTCCCAGCGCAATGTGCCTCCCGACTAGGGATGATTCCTCGGAAGGTCGTACTGCTTTGCTCAATACGGTTGTTGTCTATGTCCATTTTTTGGAGAGTTTCCTCATAGATGAGGTTCAATCCGCTGCCGTCATCCATGAGCACCTTAGTGAGCCAAAAGTCGTCCACAATTGGACTGAGGACCAAAGTGGTTGGTGCTCGGGCTGTTCAGTATTTAGGTTCGCCACTGGCATTTAAGGTGATAGCCGTGTCGCTCCATGGATTTATTGCCGCCACATGGCAGACTTCGGCAAGGCCGCGGAGTGCTCGCTTACGCCTGTTATTTGAGGCGAAGGTCTCGAAGACCATTAATACTGTGTTGTTATCCGTGGAGATTTCTTCTGAGGTATTTTGGGTGAGAAGATCCTCGCCGCTTTTGGCCACCTGCCGGAGTACCCAACATGCTCTAAGGCTGTGTGTTGATATGGTATCCGATGTACTATGAATTTTTGCAGGGCCCGTTGAGCCATCCCTCCAATACGGTTCCACGCCCTGTAGTGGGCTTTTGCTTCTTTGTAATTGGGTCAGGCGACTTATAAAAGTGCGCCCTTTTAGTTCAGACTGGGGGTTTTGTCAGAGCGGGATTATCCGAAAATTGTGTTTGGGTTTTCCAGGCACTTTCCATCGCACAGTATTTCCATACTATGTCCGCCAAGTCAGCGAAGTGTGCTACATCACGGAGACTTATAGCATTGAGGACTCCCTTGTCCGTGCAATTGTTGCAAAGAACAAAATTGCATCTTCCTCGCGACAGTCCTTGACCTTGTTCATTACAAGGAGGAATCTGGCCCAATAGTGATGTACTGTCTCTTGGGGCGCTTGCCTGATGTGGGAAAGATAGTTTGTATCTGGGTGGGTAGGTGGATTTAAGTCCAGACCTTGACCCAATCTGTGATCCTGGGGCAGGGGAGTTTCCGATCTTGGAAGTTCGGGCTCCGGGATGTTGCCCTGTGGGTTTGGTATGCGGCCTGATTCTGGATTCAGGGTTAGGGCGGCGTCCTCCCGCGAGCGCGTATCCTGTTCAAAGAGCTTGGGAATCCGGACATAGTTCGTCCTTAGGATAGAGGGAGAATCGCCGCATTTCTCCTCCACCACCGCTATTTGATGGGTGACCGGCGGAGAGTTAATCTCCCTTTGGTCGGTTTTAAGCCCGATCCGATCGTAGTCTGTAGCAATACATGAGCATGAGCCATGTATATAGCACTATAGGTGGAATAGAATGGTGGTTGTGGAGAAGACAAAAAGGGAGAAGATAATCTCACATCAACTAGGCATATCAACAGGCTATGGAGATGCCCATCAATAGATATCAATGTGAGTGAGTAGGGATTGCCATGCAACGGATGCACTAGAGCTATAAGTATATGAAAGCTCAACAAAAGAAACTAAGTGGGTGTGCATCCAACTTGCTTGCTCATGAAGACCTAGGGCATTTTGAGGAAGCCCATCATTGGAATATACAAGACAAGTTCTATAATGAAAAATTCCCACTAGTATATGAAAGTGATGAAATGAGAGACTCCCTACTATAAAGATCATGGTGCTACTTCGAAGCACAAGTGCGGTAAAAGGATAGTAGCATTGTCCCTTCTCTCTTTTTCTCTCATTTTTTTATTTGGGCCTTTTCTATTTTTTTAGGCCTCTTTTCTTTCTCTTTTTTTATTGTTCGTCCGGAGTCTCATCCCGACTTGTGGGGGAATCATAGTCTCCATCATCCTTTCCTCACTTGGGACAATGCTCTAGTAATGATGATCATCACACTTTTATTTTCTTACAACTCAACAATTACAACTCGATACTTAGAACAAATATGACTCTATATGAATGCCTCCGGCGGTGTACCGGATATGCAATGACTCATGAGTGACATGTATGAAAGAATTATGAATGGTGGTTTTGCCACAAATACAATGTCAACTACATGATCATGCAAAGCAATATGACAATGATGGAGTGTGGCATAATAAACGGAACGGTGGAAAGTTGCATTGCAATATATCACGGAATGGCTATGGAAATGCCATAATAGGTAGGTATGGTGGCTGTTTTGAGGAAGGTATATGGTGGGTGTATGATACCGGCGAAAGGTGCGCGGTATTAGAGAGGCTAGCAATGGTGGAAGGAAGAAAAGTGCGTATAATCCATGGACTCAGCATTAGTCATAAAGAACTCATATACTTATTGCAAAAATCTACAAGTTATCAAATCAAAGTATTACGCGCATGCTCCTAGGGGGATAGATTGGCAGGAAAAGACCATCGCTCATCCCCGGCCACCACTCATAAGGAAGACAATCAATAAATAAATCATGCTCCGACTTCATCACATAACGGTTCACCATACGTGCATGCTACGGGAATCACAAACTTTAACACAAGTATTTCTCAAATTCACAACTACTCAACTAGCACAACTTTAATATCACCATCAAACTTTCATATCTCAAAACAATTATCAAGCATCAAACTTCTCATAGCATTAACACACTCATAAGAGAGTTCTATTATTAATCTTGTATACCTAGCATATAAGGATTGTTTTAAGAAAATTACCATGCTATTTAAGACTCTCAAAATAATCTAAGTGAAGCATGAGAGATCAATAGTTTCTATAAAACAAATCCACCACCGTGCTCTAAAAGATATAAGTGAAGTACTAGAGCAAAACTATATAACTCAAATGATATAAGCGAAGAACATAGAGTATTCTAACAAATTGGAAATCATGTATGGCACTCTCAAAAGGTGTGTACAACAAGGATGATTGTGATAAACTAACAAATAAAGACTCAAATCATACAAGACTGTAACACCCATGATGCGGCTATATCACCCACGTGTCAGAGCACGACTTAGAGGCATAACCTCATAGTAGGCATGTCGCAAGAGGGGTAATCTTTACACATCCCATGTACTGAATAAGAGAGGGGTAAAGAGTTGGCTTACAATCGCCACTTCACACAATACATAAATATAGCATTACATCATCCAAAATACAATCAAGGTCGGACTACGGAACCAAATAAAGAAAGACAACCCCTAATGCAAAAGATCCCCGATCGCCCCAACTGGGCTCCTCTACCGATCATCCGGAAAGGACACATAATAACGTCCTGAAACCTCGTCGAACTCCCACTTGAGTTCAGTCGCGTCCCCTGAACTGGCATCATCGGCACCTGCATCTGGTTTTGGAAGTAATCTATGAGTCACGGGGACTCAGCAATCTCACACCCTCGCGATCAAGACTATTTAAGCTTAAGGTAGGAAAGGGGGGGTAGTGAGGTGGAGCTGCAACAAGCACTAGCATATATGGTGGCTAACTTACGCAAATGAGAGCGAGAAGAGAAGCAAGGCACGGTCGAGAGGCTATAAAGATCAAGAAGTGATCCTAAAACTACTTACGTTCAAGCATAACACGAGACTGTGTTCTCTTCTCGGACTCCGCCGAAAAGAGACCATCACGGCTACACACGCGGTAGTTTCATTTTAAATAAGTTAAGTGTCGGGTTTTCTACAACTGGATATTAACAAATTCCCATCTACCCATAACCATGGGCACGGCTTTTGAAAGTTCAAAACCCTGCAGGGGTGTCCCAACTTAGCCCATCACAAGCTCTCACGGTCAACGAAGGATATTCCTTCTCCCAAGACGACCCGATCAGACTCGGAATCCCGGTTACAAGACATTTCGACAATTGTAAAACAAGACCAGCAAAGCCACCCGGATGTGCCGAAAAATCCCGATAGGAGCTGCACATATCTCGTTCTCAGGGAACACCGGATTGTCCAAACTTCCGGTAGGCCAACCCAGAGTTGTCCCTGGTGGCCACCGGCGGCTGACAAGTTGGACCAACACTCAGAGGAGCACTGACCCAGGGGTTTAAAATAAAGATGACCCTTGAGTCCACGAAACCCAAGGGAAAAAGTCTTAGGTGGCAAATGGTAAAACCAAGGTTGGTCCTTGCTGGAGGACTTTTATTCAAGGCGAACTGTCAATGGGTTCCCATTATAACCAAACCGCGTAAGGAACGCAAAATCAAGGAACATAACACCGGTATGACGGAAACTAGGGCGGCAAGAGTGGAACAAAAACACCAGGCATAAGGCCGAGCCTTCCACCCTTTACCAAGTGTATAGGTGCATTAAAGTAAACAAGATATAATAATGATATCCCAACAATAATCATGTTCCAATCAAGGAACAAACTCCATCTTCACCTGCAACTAGTAACACTATAAGAGGGGCTGAGCAAAGCGGTAACATAGCCAAGCAACAGTTTGCTAGGAAAGGTGGGTTAGAGGCTTGGCATGGCAATATGGGAGGCATGATAAAGCATGTGGTAGGTATCGCGGCATAGCAAAAGAGCGAGCAACTAGCAAGCAAAGATAGAAGTGATTTTGAGGGTATGGTCATCTTGCCTGCAAAGTTCTCCGAGTTGACGTAAGCTTGATCCTCGTAAGCATACTCAACGGGTTCCTCGATCACGAACTCGTCTCCCGGCTCTACCCAAGACAAGAACACAAGCAAAGGAAACCACAATCAACCACGGTGCAATGCGCAAGCAACATGATGCAATACAAGGCATGATATGCGGGATGTGCTATGCAATGCATATGCATGCTCCGGAAGGAGAAGATTGAACCAGGCCTCAACTTGGAAAACCCAAGTGCGCCGCTGGAAAGATGAGTTGATTTCGGTCGAAATCGATATAAAGATCACCGGAATCGGATGCATGGTTTGCAAATGGCAAGCAAAACAAAAATGGCACAATTCTGCGATTAACAGCATGATGCCATCTAACATGCAACAAGAAACTAAGCTACTGCACTCCAACATAGCAACAAAGCACATGGCAGTGATCTACTCAAGATGTTTGCCAAAAGATGAACACTGAGCTACGGCTAAATCACACAATAGCAGGTTCAACCAAGCATGGCAAAAGTGCAAAAGATTCAGCATCACAGACTTGGTGAAAAAAACTAACAAGTCAGGAATTAACATAAGGAAGCAATGTTTAGAGCAAGATATCAACATGCTACAGGAACAGAACATAACAAGCAAAGGCATGGCATGAATCTACTCAAAGCATATAACAAAAGTCCCTTACTGACCATAAGCCAAAAAGGAATAGAAGATATGATGGCACCCATGTAAACATAGCAAGTTTCGTTAACAGATTCAGACTTAGCAGAAAACTGGACATGGCAAAAACAGAGTTATGAAGGCCTCTTTGCGAGCTCGATGCACTCATCACAAGGCATTGCATGACATGCTAAGCATACTACCAGCAAGAAGACATGTTCATGAAGCTAACCAAAGCAAGAACAAACTTATAGCATGCATGGATCAACTACAACAACCTTGGCAAAATTGATTAACACGTAAACAATCTGCCAGGAACATTTTATAGCAAATGTAGAGCAAGATTGAGTCATACTACGGCACACCATAAATGCAAACAGGGACATGGATGGATAGAGCACAACCATATGTCCAAAACATCCCTACTGAACATACTCAAAAGAAGCATGGATCTCTCTGTAGCAACATGAATACATGGCATAAAAATAACAGCAGAGCAAAGACTTAGTGAAATTCTAAGTCCCTGAAATCAGCAATATTACGACAGCTACTTTGCATGCATGTGCTAGTCACCACATTGATCACAAAAATACATAGCATACACCCCTGTAAAGATGGTATGGCATAGCCCAAAACACATGTAGAGCTCATGCTCATATGAAGCACACAACAAATGTAGCAAAAATGACAAATGCTCAAGATCTGTTAAGAAACAGAAACTGACATTTTATAGCACTATTGCATCAACAATTTGGGCATCAAGATGGACTCAAACAAGCATGGCACAATGGAACAAAATGAAGAGCACATCCAGATGAACAATTTGATATATCACACGCGCAAAACAGAGCTACGGATGAGAAGTTATGGCATGTTGAACAAGGCATAAAATTAACCAGAAAAGGGACTTAGGGAAAATCGGGTCAACCTAGGGTTTTCTCAGATCCAGATCCGGGCGGCGCGGTTTACGAGGATGACCGGAACGGGCTCGCCTAAGAGGACGGGAACTGTCGGGGATATACCCCGCGGTATGACCCATTCGGATATATGACCTGGCCGGACTTGATGTTTCATTGGTAACCCACCAGAGGATTGGCGACTCATGTGTCTGTCGGCTCACTGGTGTGACAATTCACGAGCCTGAAGACTCATTGGTGATCCGGCGGGTGTTTCAGATGGATGACAAGGCCCAAGGCCCAGAAGGCCGGCTCATGTTATGATGGGTCGGATTAAGAGGAAAGACATAAGGAATATTCTCCTACAAAGGAAGCAAGACCAGGACTCCACTTATAATAGAGTAATCCTAATCCTACTAGGACTAGTCATGTAACCCGCCCTTCCAACATACATAAGGAGGGGCAGGGCTCCCCAAAGAGAGACAAGCAACAAGAAACAATCCCGAGGGCTAGACACAAAGGGGGAGCCGGCTTATGCGGCGACTCTCTCATGAGCATAATGAGATCTAGCCACAAACAGTACGTAGGGCTATTACCGGATGAAGTTTCCCGGGGCCCGAAGCTGTCTAAATCCTTCTTTTGTGCGTTGATCCGCCCTGCGTCTCTCATCCCGATCGACTCCTCTCAAGCTACCACAAAGATGTGATGGCCTCACGACTAAGTCCTCACACTAGGACATCTGCCGTGATAATTCCACGACAGTTGGCGCCCACCGTGGGGCTCGCACGGTGATGTTGAGTTCTTGGAAGGATCTCTATCAGGGATCGAGGAGTTTGTGATTTTTCAGACGAAGAGAAACATGTTTGGAATGATCTGCATCAACTTCAAGTTCATCGGTTCAGATTTATAGTCTGTGAGATTTGAGGTTAAGAAAAAGTAGGTTTGAATCTGTGCGCCGCCGCATGCGACCTGGTGGTTCATCCGTCCGGAGCCAAATCAATTACAAGAGTACCACTGCAAGAGGCCAAGTGCAAAAAGGAATTCCATCCATACGGATGAAAATCATTAAGTTACGGTTATTTTTGATTTGATTCGCCAAGTTGCCGCCACCGCGTACAGGATTTGCCGAGACGGTCAAAATTTTTCCATCACATCAAGCATCACAACCTAATGGTTTCAAAGGCTGGTGTACTTCTTCACTAGTATTCCCTCCATTTCACAATGTAGTGCTTCATCTATCTCCATGCTTCAACTTACCAAGACCGATTGCGGCGGGAGCAAAAATTATATCAGTGAATTCGTACTCGAAAGAAGTTTTTAATTATATAATTTTTTCTCCCGCCGCAGTTGGTCTCGTTGGTTAAATTTATGGTCAAAGTTGCTCTTCGGGAAGCGCGGGCGCACTATATTTTGAAACGAAAGGAGTATATCACCTGAAGCCAAATCAGTTTTCTTTAGTCAACTCTGATTGCTACAAGGAATCTACCAAAAGGGGGAGTCAAATCAACTACGACTTGGTTTCTGAGTCACCACCGAGCGCGCCTGTGCCGGTCGAGCCGCCGCAGCCGTTCTGAGCCGCCTCCTGCTGCTTCTGTCTCTGCAGCCACAAGCCGTCGCTTGCCAAAACTGCCACAGCTCTTATCCCTGAAGCGTACGAGCGAACATATTAGTGAGTTATGCGACGTCCAAAGGCTAGTTCACTGGAGGGGAAGGCCCGTATAGAGTCCTACGCCTGATAAATAAATCCAACAGGACCTCCAAAAAATTGTATGTATTAGTTTCACGTACTGTCCCAATGGCACAAGGACCAAGGATTTTGACACTCTTGTCTCTCACCAGAAGGAAGAAGCTACCAAGGCTGATTAATTGTGGTTCTGTGCTATACGGAAATCGTCTGTCCGGTTATTTGCTGCCGCGGGCTACATCAATACTCCCTCCTTTCCGGTTTATAGGTCTTATCTTAAAATTTTAGTTTTTTTATTTTATAAGATTCAATTTGGTTGTTCCTCATCACATTTTCAGATTTCAAGGTGCATTAAATCATTGCATGCAAGTATTAAGATAAAACTGACAAATGCATGCACTTTATGCATACATGCATTGCAATTAATGCATTCGTAAACATAAGTTTTTAAGGAAAATAAAAGCATTCATTGGATGCTTTTGCAAACTACAAAAAATATTCCACCACTCATCATCTACCTTGTTGATGAGATTTTTAAATTGAGCCTTATAAACTGGAAAGGAGGGAGTACACAAGAGCCCGTATCCAGCATGGTTTTCGCTCTAAAGCTACCTGATGGACCTTTGCCCGTCTCAACTGCAGCAGCAGGGGAGAGTTGCCGGCGCCTCGCTGCCCTCCGCTTCCGGTCGTCGCTCCTCCGTGTTGAGCCGCCTGTCTTCGTCAACTTGAGTTGGTTACTTGCCAACGTGCTTCGCCAGCTGTCCGCCTTCTCCGACGCACAACTTTGTTGCTGCTGCTCACCTCCGCGGGCGCCTCAATGGAGAAGTGTTGTGGACCGCCGCCGTGCTCACCTCTGCTCCCGGCTTCCGCAGCAGCCGACCGGTGCCTCGAGCCGCTGCTGCGGCCAGCCCCGTCGCTCCTCCTCGAGCCACCGGGGTGCTGCTGTTACGCCGAGCCGCCCTGTGCAAAACCGTCGGGCCCCTAACGCTGCTGCCTCGCGCCGCTTCGAGCGCTCGCACGCCTGACCCGCCCGCCGTGAGACGACGTGCACCGCCGTGCTTTGGTACAAGCCGCCTCGCCTTCACGGCCTTGGTCTCCGCCGCGCGCTGCAAGTTTGCCTGTAGGCCGCCTCTGCCACCCTGCTGCCGTGGGATTACTAACGCGACCAAGCCGCCGTTGCCCGGTGCCGTGCTAAAGCGCTGCTTCACCTCGCATGCTTTTACTGCAGTTTTTTTTCATAGACGGGAAGGCAGAAGCAGATAATAAGAGATAAGGAGAAACCTGCTACGTGCATGGATTATGCGGCCAGAGTGCTAATCACATGCATATACTATTCGTTTTCCATGCACTTCCAGTACTTCATGCACGGTTCAATCCCCAAACTTGATATTATCCAGCGATGCATAGCGTGGTTGCCTAGATAAAACAAAGGAAGCCAGAGGAGATGTATTGGTCCAGCATTATCCATCCCCAGTGTCCATGTTCGTCCGACAAAACATCAGATGCTATTTTCTCTAAGTATTTTATCAGCACATCTTTTGTTTGAGAACAATTACTCTGTTTGCGGTATTTTTTGAAGCAAGGCAAAACAACTCTGAGAAAAGCTTCATCTCAAGTCGCCGCCGCTTAAAGTTGTTTACATCTCCACCGTGGTCGCATCGCTGGGCCACCCTTCATCGGAAGCCGCCGAGGCCGTGATCGGCCCGCACCTCGGTTCAGCTGCCGCGGTTTTTGCATGTGCAGCTTTGGTCTTGCTTCTGCCAGTGATCACCGTTGCAGCCTGTCTCAACTGAGCCGCCTATGCAGCAGCGCGTCCAAACGACGGAGCCGCCGCCGTGTTCAATTGACCCGGCCCATCTCTGCTCTGCTCCGTGCGCGTAGCCGTCCGGCTCACCTTCTGCCCAGGACGCCCGATCCAGTACCTTCGCGGCCACCCCATGTACTTCACCGCATTTCCAAGTCGCCGAGGCGGGCTCTGTTTCCGCATTGGCCCGTGGATGGCCATTAATTACTTATGGATGCTTTACGGACCATTTGACATCCTTACAAATCAGGTAATATCCATCTAACTATATTTTTAGTACATGTTGCTTTTTCCAAGAACAATTACTCTTGTCCGCGATATATTTTGTGCAAGACAATGATTATCAAAAAGATGGTGCCATACTGTGCCTATGGAGGGCGCGTTGGCGTTATCACTCCCCGGCGTTTCCGCCCGCTTGCTGTTGAATGGGTGTGCGCAAGCCGCCGCCCGTGTAGCTCGATCTACGTCAACTCGCTGAGACCGCACCCGCGATTGACTTGCCGTCTGCGTGGCGTATCGCGCCTGCAATTAATTCGCTCGTCCGCACCGGCTTACAACGCCACAGCCGGCTCATCTATCTGCCCCTTTGATCGGCTCAACAGTGGTTGATTTCAAGCTTCACCGTGGTGATCATCAACTCTGCGGTGAATATTTACTGGCCTGACATATCAGGTGAAATCCATCCAGTATATTTTTATATTATATATTGCTTTATTTAAAGGAGTAATTACTCCAGCTTGCAAAGTTATCTAATGCAGGACCCTAAAACCGCCATATTGATGCAAATTTAAAGGTCGTCAGAAAATTTCTGGCTTAAAAAGAAGGATTCCGGTTTAAAATCCAGCTCAAGGGAAAGTTGTCTCCCACAAAAGCTTTGAAGGTCTCAATATCCGATTTAAGAATTTTCGGTTCAAGAGAATACTCTCTCGCAAGTTCGAGTTCTCAGAAAAAATTAAAGGGGCCAAAGAGAGTCTGTTGGAAAAGCACAGCTCAAACATAGGTGCCCCTTGAGCACAGCTCACAAGGTCATTTGGGGGCTTCCTGTTCAAACATAGGTCGTATTCGAACCAAAGAGAACATAGCTGTCGGTACCCTCTTGATAGGCATAATGACAAACCCACTAGGGGGCTTCTTGATCGTATTCGAATCATAGCTTAACCCATTTTGGGTCCGACTTTGATCGTATTCGAATCAGGGTCGTAAAAAAACTCTCAAGGTCATTTGGGGGCTTCCTGTTCAAACATAGGTCATATTCGAACCAAAGAGAACATAGCTGTCGGTACCCTCTTGATCGGCGCAACGCCAAAACCACTAGGGGGCTTCATGATCGTATTCGAATCCTAGCTTAACCCCTTCTGGTCCGGTTTACTGATCGTATTCGAATCAGAAGCCTCATTTTTTCTCTATTTGGCTTAAGTTTTTTTGAAAACAATCTTTGTTTTTATCTTGAGACCTTTTTGTTCATATTTGAAGCATATATGTGGTTTCGATTAACCCGGCTTGACTTTGGATGATAAGTCGCCATCATATGACAATCATAAACATTTGGTAGTTTTGCCTTCTAAAGATTGGGTTATCACCCTTACTACACAGGTATCCTAAACAGGCAGTACGATTCAATATCACAGGAACCGGTTTTCCAAACCGGATTATATTGTTCAAATCTTTAATAGCCAACATGGCTGGATTTTATTATGGTTATCAATAGTCAATGTTATGATGGAGGTCTTCAAAGTCGCTTCAGCGCAATGGTTATTATTTTATTAATGGACATGATTTATTTTTACAATGGAGGGAATAGTCCCGAGTCGCTGCAGGCTTACGACCCGGCACTTGGGGGCTACATTATTCAAATTGAGATTGCATCAAATATGCATGTCCCATGTCACTGCCAGCATGCACCATGGCACTTGAGGGCTAATGTAAAGTCATTTTTTGATCAACTTATTGAAGACCCGAGTCATCCCATTGTAATGAGCCGGCCCTTGGGGGCTACCAATTGCTCTTGTAAAAAATTCAAGGTACACAAGCCTCAGTCCATTATATTGAAAGATCCACTACTCAATCGGTAGAGTACAAAGCTCCTAACCTTATGGACGTGGGTTCAAGCCCCATGGTTGAGATTACATCATATGATGTTATTATCAATGAATTATATACGAAGTCCCAGCTCAGTATTATCTTACTGAGCCGGCCCTTGGGGCTACATGTTGCTGCTCACATCTACATGATCATATTTAAAAAGTCCCTGCTCATTATTGCATAATGACCCGGCCCTTGAGGGCTACAAGTAATATGGATATAAGGGAGAAATATCTTCTAATTTCCAGTTTTTAGTAAACCAGATTGACCCGGTGTCTGCAACAATCATGACCCGACGTCACCAACAATCATGACTCGGCGTCACCAATAATCATGAACCAGCGTTGGCAATAATCATGACCCGGACTTATCAGTTTTTATAACTCGGCAATGGTGGTAATCATAAACCGGCAAATTCTGCATCTTCAAGCCGGTTGAATATCAGTTGAATATTTGAAGACCAATATTTTTGTCAAGAGATCATTGAAGATCGACTCAAATGGATTCTTTATTTACAATATTTCTTCTACAAGCAACTTGATTATGAAGCCGGCCTGTTGACCCGGATTTTCTAGGAGGAAATGACAAGGACTTAAGGATGATCAGGTGCCGGCTTACAAGAATATTTAACCCGAAGCACAACCTGTCAAATTTGCTCTTGTGTTTATATTGCAGATTAGTTTAATATGGATAAATCCAAATTAAACTGGGGGCTAATGTCGGGGATATACCCCGCGGTATGACCCATTCGGATATATGACCCGGCCGGACTTGATGTTTCATTGGTAACCCACCAGAGGATTGGAAACTCATGTGTCTGGCGGCTCACTGGTGTGACGATTCACGAGCCTGAAGACTCATTGGTGACCCGGCGGGTGTTTCAGATGGATGACAAGGCCCAAGGCCCAGAAGGCCGGCTCATGTTATGATGGGACGGATTAAGAGGAAAGACATAAGGAATATTCTCCTACAAAGGAAGCAAGACTAGGACTCCACTTATAATAGAGTAATCCTAATCCTACTAGGACTAGTCATGTAACCCGCCCTTCCAACATATATAAGGAGGGGCAGGGCTCCCCAAAGAGGGACAAGCAACAAGAAACAATCTCGAGGGCTAGACGCAAAGGGGGAGCCGGCTTATGTGGCGACTCTCTCATGAGCATAATGAGATCTAGCCACAAACAACACGTAGGGCTATTACCGGATGAAGTTTCCCGGGGCCCAAAGCTGTCTAAATCCTTCTCTTGTGCGTTGATCCGCCCTGCGTCTCTCATCCCGATCAACCCCTCTCAAGCTACCACAAAGATGCGCTGGCCTCACGACTAAGTACTCACACTAGGACATCCGCCGTGACAATTCCACGACAGGAACGGCGACTGGAGTAGTGGAGGAAGACAGGCGGCGCCGGAGCTGGGCGGCGCCGGCGGTGGATGGCGGCGCGGCGGCCGTGGGTGGCGCGCGCGGGACGGTCGTCGGCGGCGGTGGGGCCGGCCGGCGCTGGGCGAGGCGATGCGGCGTGGTGGTCCGGCGAGGCAGGGGCGGCGGTGGAGGCTGGCGACGGCACGGGCAGGCGGAGGACGAGCAGGCGGCGGAGATGGGCCGCGGGGGCCGGCGTCGGGCCGCGGCGCACGCGGTGGCCGGGGCTGCCACGTGGCGTCCTGTGAGTGGAGGGAAGCAGCGGCACAATTTTTGACCGGCCGGACTGGACATGTCCGGCGGCGCGGGGTGGAAGATGGCTAGGGTTTCGCCCAAAAATTCGGAGGAGTGCACATATTTATAGGTAGAGGGAGCTAGGAGAGTCCAAAAGAAGTGCGGTTTTCGACCACGCGATCGTGATCGAGCGGCCGAGAGAATGGAGGGGGTTTGGATGGGTTTTGGGCCACTTTGGAGGGGTGTTGGGCTGCAACACACACGAGGCCTTTACGGTTCCCCGGTTAACCGTTGGAGTATCAAACGGACTCCAAATGGTACGAAACTTGACAGGCGGTCTACCGGTGGTGTACCAAGGCCGCTTGGAAAATCTCGATCCATTCCGAGGATGTTTAACACCCGCACATGAAAAAAGGAAAAAGGGGGCACCGGAGGACGTAGGAGCGCCAGATTGCAAAACGGACAACGGGGAAAATGCTTGGATGCATGAGACAAACACGTATGCAAATGCGATGCACATGATGACATGATATGAAAAGCATGACATGAGCAAAATGCAAAACAAAGACAACACCCAACCACGAGGGAATATCATAACTTAGAGCCAAAAATGGCAAGAGTTGGAATACAAATATGGTCAGTTACATCCGGGGTGTTACAAAGACACTCCAAGCAAAACACATATCATGTTGTGAATAAAAATATAGCTCCAAGTAAAGTTACCGATAGAAGTAGACGATAGAGGGGATTCCTTACGGGGCATTCCCAAGATTTGGCTTTTAGGTGTCCTTAGATTATCTTGGGGATGCCATGGGCATCCCCAATCTTAGGCTCTTGCAACTCCTTGTTCCATAATCCATCAAATCTTTACCCAAAACTTGAAAACTTCACAACACAAAATTCAAAGTAGAAAATCTCGTGAACTCCGTTAGCGAAAGAAAACAAAAGACCACTTAAAGGTACTGTAATGAACTCATTATTTATTTATATTGGTGTTAAACCTATTATATTCCAACTTCTCTATGGTTTATAAACTATTTTACTAGCCATAGATTCATCAAAATAAGCAAACAACACACGAAAAACAGAATCTGTCAAAAATAGAACAGTCTGTAGTAATCTGTAGCTAGCGCAAGATCTGGAACCCCAAAAATTCTAAAATAAATTTATGGGCGTGAGGAATTTCTCTATTAATCATCCGCAAAAATAATTAACTAAATATCACTTTCCAAATAAAAATGACAGCAGTTCTCGTGAGCGCTAAAGTTTTTGTTTTTTACAGCAAGACATCAAGAGTTTCCCCAAGTCTTCCCAACGGTTCTACTTGGCACAAACACTAATTAAACAGAAAAAACACAACCAAAACAGATGCTAGGTAAATTATTTATTACTAAACAGGAGCAAAAAGCAAGGAATAAAAATAAAATTGGGTTGCCTCCCAACAAGCGCTATCGTTTAACGCCCCTAGCTAGGCATAAAAAGCAAGGATAGATCTAGGTATTGCCACCTTTGGTTGGTAATTCTTCAATGAGGCATCTACCATCCTTAGGAATTTCTTTATTTTTAGTTATTATCAAACTTGTAGGCACAAGATCGAAAAATTCATTTGTAACAAATGGTTCCTTAATGATAGCAACAAGATTGGGATGAATACTTATAGATTTGAGATCCGCAATTTCCTTACTAGAGGATTCACCCTTATTTTTAGGAACATACATAAGCTTGGAAATTTTAGTCGGATGACTTGGAGTATTCTTTACGGAATAAAAAGCGGTTCCCAAGTTGGTAATGATACCCTCAAGTTTATCGATTCTAGTGGAATCATGATTTATTTTCTCATTAACTATGGGTTCCTTCTCTTTAATATTTTTCAAAGTGACTCCTACTTTAGATCCATATTGAGAGATTCGGTTGTGGATCTTTTTATCCAAATTTTCAATTTACTCTACGGTAGCAACCTTATTTTCAATAATTTCGAGCCTTTGCATTACATGCTCCAAAGTTAATATAGTTTCATTAACCAAAAGAGGTGGTGAGCCAAATAAATCTATCATGGCATTATAAGAATCAAAAGTGTGGCTACCCAAGAAATTCCCTCTGGTACTGGTATCAAGGACATATCTGTACCAAGGAGCAACGCCTACATAAAAATTGCGAAGAAGAACGGAAGTAGATTGCTTCCTGGTAGATTTATTTTGAGCATTGCAAATTCTAAACCAAGTGTCTTTTAGATTTTCTCCCTCCCTTTGCTTAAAATTTAGAACTTCATTCTCAGGAGACAACAGAGAGATAGAGGACTCGCCATAACGACAAGCAAATGAAAAAGAGGCAAACGGAAAAGAAAGGGAGGATAGAGAGAGAGGGCGAATAAAATGGCAAGGGTGAAGTGGGGGAGAGGAAAACGAGAGGCAATGTCAAATAATGTAATGCATGAGATAAGGATTGTGATGGGTACTTGGTATGTTGACTTTTGCGTAGACTCCCCGGCAACGGCGCCAGAAATGGCTCGTTGTCGGGAGTCAAATCTTGACTTGCGCGAACCTCCCCGACAACAGCGCCAGAAATCCTTCTTGCTACCTCTTGAGCACTGCGTTCGTTTTCCCTTGAAGAGGAAAGGGTGATGCAGCAAAGTAGCGTAAGTATTTCCCTCCGTTTTTGAGAACCAAGGTATCAATTCAGTAGGAGGTTGCGCGTGTGTCCCTAGTACCTGCACAAAACAAATAACTCCTCGCAACCAACGCGATAAGGGTTTGTCAATCCCTTCATGGCCACTTACGAGAGTGAGATATGATAGATATGATAGGATAAAAATTTTGGTATTTTTGTGATAAAGATGCAAAGTAAAAAAGCAAAGGAAATAAATAAGTATTGGAAGATTAATATGATGAAGATAGACCCCGGGGCCATAGGTTTCACTAGTGGCTTCTCTCAAGAGCATAAGTATTTTACGGTGGGTGAACGAATTACTGTTGAGCAATTGACAGAATTGAGCATAGTTATGAGAATATCTAGGTATGATCATGTATATAGGCATCACGTCCGAGACAAGTAGACCGACTCCTGCCTGCATCTACTACTATTACTCCACTCATCGACCACTATCCAGCATGCATCTAGAGTATTAAGTTCATGAAAACAGAGTAACGCCTTAAGCAAGATGACATGATGTAGAGGGATAAATTCATGCAATATGATAAAAAAAACCATCTTGTTATCCTCGATGGCAACAATACAATACATGCCTTGCTGCCCCTACTATCACTGGGAAAGGACACCGCAAGATTGAACCCAAAGCTAAGCACTTCTCCCATTGCAAGAAAGATCAATCTAGTAGGCCAAACCAAACTGATAATTCGAAGAGACTTGCAAAGATAACCAATCGTACATAAAAGAATTCAAAGAAGATTCAAATATTGTTCATAGATAATCTTGATCATAAACCCACAATTCATCGGTCTCAACAAACACACCGCAAAAAGAAGATTACATCAAATAGATCTCCACAAGAGAGGGGGAGAACATTGTATTGAGATCCAAAAAGAGAGAAGAAGCCATCTAGCTAATAACTATGGACCCGAAGGTCTGAGGTAAACTGCTCACACTTCATCGGAGAGGCTATGGTGTTGATGTAGAAGCCCTCCGTGATGGATACCCCCTCTGGTGGAGCTCTAGAACAGGCCCAAGATGGGATCTCGTGGATACAGGAAGTTACGGCGGTGGAATTAGGGTTTTGGCTCCGTATCTGATCGTTTGGGGGTACGTAGGTATATATAGGAGGAAGGAGTACATCGGTGGAGCAACAGGGGGGCCATGAGGGTGGAGGGCGTGCCTGGGGGGGTAGGCGCGCCCCCTACCTCGTGGCCTCCTCCTTTGTTTCTTGATGTAGGGTCCAAGTCTCCTGGATCGTGTTCGGTGAGAAAATCATGTTCCCGAAGGTTTCATTCCGTTTGGACTCTGTTTGATATTCCTTTTCTTCGAAACCCTAAAATAGGCAAAAAAAAATAGCAATTCTGGGCTAGGCCTCTGGTTAATAGGTTAGTCCCAAAAATAATATAAAAGTGGATAATAAAGCCCAATAATGTCCAAAACAGTAGATAATATAGCATGGAGCAATCAAAAATTATAGATACGTTGGAGACGTATCAGCTATATGTAATTGCAAACCTATTCACACCGATCACAACCTAAACGGTTTCCCACTTAGGAGCGTATTAGTACTACTCGGTTATAAATACTACTATGCAAAGATGACTGCACATTCCTCCTCAAGTCCTCATCCACAAAAAACAATCAAGTCATTTAGCATCATTCCATTGCGTCTTCCATGGCCAACGTGAGTTCTGGGTAAGAGATTTCCACCAGGGAGAGGCGAGCATGGAAGAGGAAGCACGAGAGATGTCCCGCCTCACCGCGGAAGTAGCCGACATGTCCAGCCGCACAGTAGTAGCATCACAGAGGTCCCGCCGCGCTCGCCGAAGCAGCATGGAGGTCCCGCCGCCGTCGATGTAGCAAACTGGTCCGGCCGCGAGAGACGTCCCACCGCGCTGCCGGAGCAGCATGGAGGTCCCACCACGCCGTGGTGGCCTGGGAAAATTTCTCGCGGTCAGGCGAGGACTCTTATAGGCGCATGCATGCGATCATCCACAGCCAGATGGATCAGATCACCGGCTGGGCAAGGTTGCAGGACGAGGCTACCGGCGTCATCCGGCAACTAGGGGAGGGCAATGCAAAGCTCCGGGCCGAGCACGGCCTGCTGAGGGCAAAGATCGCCAGAAGGGGAAGCACGCGGAGGAGACCGCTGCCTTGTTGCAGAGGACGGGCGTCATCGTCAAGAAACTTATGGACGAGAATGCCATGCTCCGCATCGAGCACAAAAGGCTGGTGGAGGAATCCAAGGATGATGCCAAGCAGCGTATTAAGGACATGAAACTGATGAAAGAGATCATCGCCGCTCGCCGCGAGAACTAGTCTCCGCGACCTGCAGCGCATAAAGAAAGTGGAGATCGGCGAGCCAGATCATTGTATGCGTCTTCCTTCTTCTTTTGCCCTTGTGTATTTCGGGCATAGCCGCATGTGGCTTTTTCAATTATCTTCCTAATTATGTAAGACAATTATTATCCACTCTCGTCGTCCTTATATATATTCATCAGTCTTGCTATAAGTCACAGTAGATGCTATATAGGTCCGTCAGATCTTACATCAAGATCCGTGCAAAAATTTCTTTTCAGATTTTCTTTTTTCTCTCTTAAATCTCAGTCGAGGGAGACATAGCCACGCCACTAAACAGACCTTGGGAGAGAGGTGGATGGCAGATGGAGGTCAAAGGGCTCTCTTCCTGATAAGCACGCGTAGGGATCTGATCGCACGCCTCCCGTACTCAAATAGCTACCCTGCATGGCGCCTCCTAGCTAATAAAAAAAGGGGACGCGTGGCCGCACGTAAATAGTAAATAGAACGCCCACAGTTTCAATAATACTTGTGTTTCCGATTGTAACGTGACAGCACTTGTTCCAAAATGACTTTGTTGATTGTTAATGTGTGCGCCTTCACAAATCGGACAGCAAAATTACCACATCATGTTGGTGCCATGTCATGACACCAAGCCAGGTTTCATGATTTTCACGCGTGTTTTGGAATTACAGGAATTAAAAAACCAAGTTTCTCAATGTTTCCAGCCAAGCCATGACGCCCAGATGTTTGAATTTCATTCCCATTTCTTGCATGGGACCTAGAAATTCACCCGAGGACACACATGTGATTATTCAACCAACTTTGGTGCACGAGAGCATGTGCTTGTAGTTCAAATTTGAATTATGCACATTAAATGACCAGAAACTCAATTAATGTAGAAAAAAGGCCAGACGAACCTAGAATAATTCCAAAATTTAATAGGCACTCATGTAGTTCTATGTTGCCTCTGTAAAGAAACTCAAGGGGGGCAATGTATATCGTTTCACACTCAAAGGTGACACGTTCCCTCTCAGAACCATGAGCCTTCTTGAGAGAAGCTCTGGTTTGCAAGAAGCTTATACCGAAACTTGTTCCAAATCGGCCTAATTTTTTACCACATCATATTAGTGCCATGACATGACACCATGCCAAGTTTCATGATTTCCAGGCGAGTTTTGGATTTACATGAATTTTAAAACCAAGTTTCTTGATGTTCTCGGCCGAGTCACGACGCCAAGATGTTTAAATTTGATTCCTATTTCTTGCATGGGACCTAGAAATTCACCCAAGGACACACATGTGATTTTTCAACCAACTTTGGTGCACTGGAGCTTGTGCTTGCAGTTCAAATTTGGATTATGCACATTAAATGTCCAAAAACTCAATTAATGTATAAAAAAGGCCAAACGAACCAGGAATAATTCCAAAAATTAACAGGGCACTCATGTAGTTCTATGTTGCCTCTGTAAAGAAAATCAGGGGGGAGGCAGCGTATATTGTTTTGCACACAAAGGTGACATGTTCCCTCTCGGAACCACGAGGCTTGTTGATTCTCTCTCTGGTTTTGCAAGAAGCTTATACCAAAACTTGTCCCAATCCAGCCAAAAAATATACATATGAAAATAAGGTTTAGATTATCCCGAACATCTCGCTACCTAGACCAATGTGCTCTGATTTAAATTCAACATAAAAGGATACAGATATTTGAATTGGAGATCGTATGGCACATGTAGTTCATAGTGAAATATGATTACTGCTATATGCATGTTTTTTGTTAACAAGATAATATTCAAATTATTGTATAACTTGACAACAATCGTATTCAAATAAGGAAAATTGATTCAAATTTAGTCCATATGGTACACTAAAATATATATGTTCCTAGGGTGGAGTAAAATGTTCATATATGATGGAAGATCAAAATGTAGTACTACATCCATTATAAACCGCAAGGTCACCTAACGATATATTCGAATTCAACATAACGTGGATTAAAAAATTGAAATTCGAGATCCTGGCATTTGTAATCATATAAAAAGGGACATGACTCTTTCTTTTGGTGGGAATTGATTTGTTTTTTGTTATTGTTGAGGGAAGTGTGAATCGATTTGGTACTATATAGGGTAAACTTGTTCTCCTGATTTTTTACATTTTTCTTGTAGTTTTTTCAATGACATCTATAGCAATATAGTAAAAGGGGACATGACTCTCGGGTGTCTTGTATGAATTGTTTTTTGTACATGTTAAGTTTGTTCTGCCGAACAAGGAATCTGCGCCTTGTTATCCCGAAATTTTCAAACTCGAATATATTTTGTCTCATCTGCTTTGAAACTCCCGCCTCTTCAACCCGCTTTGTGCCTTGTTATCCCGAAATTTCGACCTGCACGAAAACTCTCTCTAAGGGAGTCCTGGATTAGGGGGTCTCCGAACAGCCAGACTATATCTTTTGGCCGGACTTTTGGACTATGAAGATACAAGATTGAAGACTTCGTCCCGTGTCCGGATGGGACTCTCCTTGGCGTGGAAGGCAAGCTTGGCAATACGGATATGTAGATCTCCTCCCTTGTAACCGACTTTGTGTAATCCTAGCCCCCTCCAGTGTCTATATAAACCGGAGGGTTTGGTCTGTAGGATAACATACAATCATACCATAGGCTAGATTCTAGGGTTTAGCCTCTACGATCTCGTGGTAGATCAACTCTTGTAATACTCATATCATCAAGATCAATCAAGCAGGACGTAGGGTATTGCCTCCATCAAGAGGGCCCGAACCTGGGTAAACATCGTGTCCCCTGCCTCCTGTCACCATCCGCCTTAGACGCACAGTTCGGGACCCCCTACCCGAGATCCGCCGGTTTTGACACCGACATTGGTGCTTTCATTGAGAGTTCCACTGTGTCGTCATCATAAGGAGGGATGGCTCGTCTCGTTGTCAAGGACAACATCACCTCTGGGGGAGGCATGGCTGTAGGCCAAACTCTCCGACTAGGCGGCTTCGTCATGACCGCCCGCTCGGCTGCTGCGCCGACGATGACTTCTCGGGTCATCGAAAATAGCCTCCACATCGGCTCGAAATTCACCGAGCAGATGGATCCAATGGATCTCTCCTCTTTGAAAAAGCTCTTGGATCGCATCGCCGCTCTCGGAGTCACTAGGGACTACGATCGGATTAGGCCTAAAACCGACCAAAGGGAGATTAACTCTCCGCCGGTCACCCATCAGATAGCGGCGGTGGGGGAGCAATGCGGCGATTCTCCCTCTATCCTGAGGACGAACTATGTCCGGATTCCCGAGCTCTCCGAGCCGGATACCCGCCCACGGGAGGACATCGCCCTAACCCTGAACCTAGAATCAGGCTGCATGCCGAACCTGCGGGGCAACATCCCGGAGCCCGAACTTCCAAGATCGGAAACTCCCCTGCCCCGGGGTCTCAGATTGGGTCAAGGTTTGGACTTAAATCCACCCACCCACCCAGATACAAACGATCTTTCCCACATTACGCAAGAGCCCCAAGAGACAGTACATCACTATTGGGCCAGATTCCTCCTTGTAATGAACAAGGTCAAGGACTGTCGCGAGGAAGACACAATTTCGTACTTTTGCAACAATTGCACGGACAAGGGAATCCTCAACGCCATAAGTCGCCGTGACATAGCACACTTCACTGACTTGGCGGCCATAGTACGGAAGTACTGTGCGATGGAAAGCGCCTGGAAAACCCAAACAAAATTTTGGGATAATCCGGCTCTGACAAAACCCCCAGTCCGAACTAAAAGGGTGCACTTTCATAAGTCGCCTGACTCAATTACAAAGAAGCAAAAGCCCACTATAGGGCGGGGAACCGTATTGGAGGGATGGCTTAACGGGCCCTGCAAAATTCATAGTACAGCGGATACTATACCAACACACAGCCTTAGAGCGTGTTGGGTACTTCGGCAGGTGGCCAAGAGCGGTGAGGATCTCCTCATCCAAAACACCTCAGAGCACCATCCCGTGGATAGCAATACAGTATTGACAGTCTTCGAGACCTTCGCCTCAAATAATAGGCGTAAGCGAGCACCCCGCAGCCTTGCCGAAGTCTACCACGTGGCAGCAATAAATCCTTGGAGCGACACGGCTATCACCTTCAATGTCAGTGATGAACCTAAATTCCGAACAGCCCGAGCACCAGCCGCCTTGGTCCTCAGTCCAATTGTGGACGGCTTTCGGCTCACTAAAGTGCTCATGGACGGCTGCAGCGGATTAAACCTCATTTATGAGGAGACCCTTCAAAAAATGGAAATAGACAAAAACTGTATTGAGCAAAGCAGCACGACCTTCCAAGGAATCATCCCTAGTCGGGAGGCACGTTGCACTGGGAAAATCACACTAGATGTGGTATTCGGCACTCCGGAGAATTACAGGTCCGAAGAATTACATTCCAAGTGGCCCCATTCAGTAGAGGATACCACGCCCTTCTAGGGCGGGAGGCATTCACGATCTTCCAAGCCATACCCCATTACGGGTACATGAAGCTCAAAATGCCCGGGCCCAATGGAATCATCACTCTAGCTAGTGATCCGGACATAGCACTCCGCACCGAGAACAAAACAGCCGCACTGGCCCTCGAGGCATTATCCGAAGCCCTTGTGGCAGAGGAATTAACTGCGCTGCGCTCCACAGTGGACAGGGACGACGTGATACTAGACAAAAGATCCAAGTCCACCTCTTTTAAACCAGTGGATGAAATAGTCAAATTCCAAGTCCACCCAACGGACCCCACAAAAACAGCATCCATCGGGGCACAATTAAACCCCGCTATAGACGCCGCACTATGGGAGTTCCTGCGCGAGAATTGGGACATATTCGCCTGGCATCCTTCAAACATGCCAGGAATCCCACGCAGGCTGGCCGAGCATAGCCTTAACATTCTAAAAGGATTCAAGCCAGTCAAGCAAACTCTTCGGCGTTTCTACGAACCTAAGCGACAAGCCATGAGAGAGGAGCTAGCCAAGTTACTGGAGGTCGGATTCATTAGAGAAATAAAGCATCCAGACTAGCTAGCAAACCTGGTGATGGTACCAAAGAGGGACAAATCCTGGCGCCTATGTGTCGACTTCAAGGACCTTAATAAGGCTTGCCCAAAGGATCCCTTCCCCCTCCCTCGCATCGATCAAATTATAGACGCTACCGCAGGACACGACTCATTGTGCTTCCTCGACGCATACTCCGGTTACCACCAAATTAAGATGGCGGAGTCCGATCAAGCCGCAACGGCATTTATCACTCCATATGGGCCCTTCTGTTTTAACACAATGCCCTTCGGCTCAAAAACGCCGGCACAACGTATCAGCGCATGATTCAGACATGTCTGGAAAAGCAGATCAGCAAAAGAGTAGAGGCATGCATAGACGATGTGGTTGTTAAAACCAAACACGTCGACTCCTTAATAGACAACTTGAGGCTCACGTTCGACAATCTCCGAACATATGACATTAAGCTCAATCCAGAAAAATGCGTTTTCGGCGTACCCGCCGGAAAGCTCCTGGGCTTTATCGTCTCCAGTAGAGGAATTGAAGCAAATCCGGCCAAAATCCGAGCTCTGTCGCAGTTGGCTATCCCAACTGACCTCAAGCAAATCCAGAAGTTAACTGGATGTGTGGCGGCCTTAAGCCGCTTTATCTCCGATTAGGAGAAAAGGCACTCCCCCTTTATCGCCTTCTTCGGCACACCGAACACTTCAAGTGGACGGACGCAGCCACGGCCAGATTGGAAGAAATAAAAGCCATCCTGGCCACCAATCCAATCTTGGCCGCGCCAAATGTCGGCGAACCAATGCTGTTATATATAGCGGCAACTCACCAAGTGGTAAGCGCAGTGCTCGTCGTCGAACGAGAGATGGACGGACATAAATTCCCACTTCAAAAGCCCGCATATTACGTATCCATTGTCCTCACTCCATGCAAATCATGGTACCCACATTATGAAAAGATAGCATACGCGGTATTCATGGCATCCCGGAAATTACGACACTACTTTCAAGAGTGTTCAATTACGGTGGCCTCAGAAGTACCACTCAACGACATAATAAACAACCGCGATGCTACGGGTTGGATTGCCAAATGGGCTATCAAGCTCCTCCTGTTTGACATAACATATAGACCACGGCGAGCCATTGAGTTGCAAGTACTGGCCGATTTCGTCGCCGAATGGACAAAAGCCGAACTCCCTAAAGAGTACAGCGCGTACTCCAATTGGATCATGCACTTTGACGGCTCTAAAATGTTGGCTGGTCTGGGGGCCGGTGTCATCCTGACGTACCCCACCGAAGATACAGTCCAATACGTACTCCAAATACTATACACAGACTCCAACAACGCAGCCGAATACGAGGCCCTATTACACGGTCTCCGGTTGGCAGTTTCCATGGGCATTCAACGTCTGGAGGTGCATGGGGACTCGAACCTCGCAATATCTCAAATAAATGGAGACTTCGATGCCAAGGATCCGAAAATGGTGGCATATCGCAACGCCGTCCTCAAACTGTCAGCTCGTTTCGAGGGGCTTGAATTCCACCGTGTGGCTCGGGAAAACAATCGGCGGCGGATATCCTCGCCCGTATCGGCGCTAAGTGCGGCCCTGTCCCACCTAACATCTTCCTGGAAAAGCTGTTTAAGCCATCCGTGGTATGGGAAGGGGATACCGGTAACAATAGTCCGGACCCGGCCACAACACTAGATATCGAACACTCTGACACAATCGGAGGCTCTGCCATCGAAATAACACCTTCAACCCACGTGATAATGGTCGTCATCGCCCCGTGGATAGAACCATTCCTGGCCTACCTAACCAGGCAGGAACTACCCGAGGACCAAAATGCGGCACGCTGCATAGTGCGGCGATCTAAAGCCTACAAGGTCCACGAGGGAGAGCTTTATAAGAAAAGCACTACCGGAGTCCTTCAAAGGTGCATCTCCGAAGAGGAAGGGCGGAAGCTTTAGGTAGAAATCCATGCTGGACTCGACGGCCATCACGCCGCAACCCGGGCCCTTGTAAGCAAGGCCTTCCGTACAGGTTTCTATTGGCCGACGGCCTGAGCAGATGCACAGTATCTGGTCCAACATTGCGTCGGTTGCCAGCTTTTCGCAAACCAAAGCCATATGCCGCCTACCGCTCTCCAAAAAATCCCCATTACTTGGCCCTTTGCGGTCTGGGGGCTTGATATGGTCGGACCCCTTAAAGGGGGAACCCATAAGAAAAAATACTTACTGGTCATGGTGGATAAATTAACCAAATGGATAGAAGCCAAACCCGTTAAAACGGATGAATCCAGACCGGTGATAGACTTCATATCTGGGGTTGTACACCATTATGGCATCCCCCACAGCATCATCACTGACAACGGCACGAACTTTACAATCGACGAGGTAAAACTTTGGTGCAGCAACATGGGCATCAAGCTCGATTATGCTTCTGTCTATCACCCGCAAACTAACGGTCAAGTCGAGCGAGCAAATGGTCTTATCATGGGCGGCATCAAACCCAGATTAGTGCGGTCCTTAAAGGAATCAAACACGCACTGGGTAGAGGAGCTCGACTCCGTACTATGGGGGCTGCGGACCACGCCGAATCGCATTACCGGATACACACCGTTTTTTATGGTGTACGCCGCAGAGGCGGTTCTGCCTTGCGACATAATTCATGACTCACCTCGAGTGCGCATGTACGAAGAAAAAGAGGCCGAGCTCGATCGGCAGGACAGTTTGGACGCCCTGGAGGAGGAGCACGACGTAGCAAAAGCCTGTTCCACATTCTATCAGCAATAGGCTCGAAGGTATCAAAGCAGAGAAGTACGGGCCAAAACCTATAACGTTGGCGAACTAGTTCTACGCCTGCCGGAGAAGAAAAAGAACAAGCTCAAGCCCAAATGGGAAGGTCCCTTCATTATTGACCAGGTTCTGACTAGTGGAGCGTACCGTCTGCGGGATGCATCGTACAATTGACTCGAGTCAAACCCATGGAACGCAGCCAGACTCCGAAGATTCTACGCCTAGTGTCGGACTCTATGTTCGTCTCCTTACCCCCGTCAATTTTTTGCATATCCGTTATCTGTCTTTTCTCTCTTTCTTTCTTCCTTTTTCTTCTCCTCAAGGCCTTAAAAGGCTAACTTGTGTCTTGACTACACAATCTTGACGCGCTCAACCACGCTCATTATACCTGGGGGCTTCTTATACAGAAGCTTAATATAACTATTTTTCTGGGCTTTATGCCCCGCACATGTGTTATTCTTCCGCATGTACCTTTTTTGCCATTGTATGCAATGATATGACTTAAGTTTTGGCCAAGCTGGGTTGCCTGGCTCTTGTATTTATGCCCTATGTTCCCATTAATTAGGCTAGGGCATAAGGGGAGCACCTCTGCGATTGTTACTGTCGGGTCAGTCGGATGTGTACCTCAGACTGGGCTAGCGTTCTTAAGGGAATATTTGGTCGGTCAACAAAAGATGACTTTTATTTATTTTGATACATGCCCCCAGATGTTTATAGCCTGCGTCTCTTTTTGCAATTCGGACATTCACATTAGGGCATGCGTACCCAGGGAAAGGAACCCTTAACGGAACTATTCTCCCTGGAAGATGTTTCTTACTATCCATGTAATATAATATAGCTAGTTGGGTACTTGTCTGTTCAAGCACTTATGACCCCTATGACTGGTTTCCACGCATACCCCGGTTTTTACATAACCGAGCGAGTATTTGGATACACTCCGGACTATCGGGTCCAGAGGTCGAAGCGAAAAGGTCCGCCATGACAAATGATTTACAATCCGGCTAGGGACATTATATATGTCACTTAAAGTACATAGTCACTAAGACTGATTAAATTCTTCTTCTATACCATCCAACAGGCTGTCTAGCCTACAATCCTGTTGGGAATACTTTGCGGCTAATTATACTTGGTCATACACCAAACTGATGGGGGTCTCTTTCCCATCGGGCCCCACAGGTCCGACCTCGGCCATGTGGTTTGGGTCAGCTTTGGTATATGGTGTCTTCACCATGGCCCAGGCTTCCCTTGCACCTTGTCGGCAGGCTGATATCTTCCATAATCGGAAGCGCTGCTGCGCTCCCTTGAGCTTCTCTATAAGCTCCCCCATGCCTCCTGGCGGGGAGGCGGATGGCCACAAGGCTTGGTCAAAACCCTGCATCACCTGCCGAACTTGTTCGTGCAGTTGTGAGAGCTCTGGTAGAAGATCACCTGTAGACCCGGGCATCTCCTCCGCGGGACGACCCGTCAGCATACCTGCAGACATAACTTTGTTAGCCGGCTTCTTCGCCGAACTCTTTCAAAAGTTCGTTCAAGCACTTACTGAAATGTCGCGTCGAAGCCGCTTATTCTCCTTCACGGAGTCCGCAAGTTCGGCTCGGACATCTTTCAGTTCCATGCCCAGCCGGATATTGGCATCCTGGAGATTATTTTTCTCATGCCTGACCCGCGTAAGCACACGCTCGCCAACATTTAGCTGTCGATTAACACGTTGTGCATCCTCCGGCACGGCCTCCGGATTCACTCCGGAGTCATCTGCAATATCTATTGTTAGATTTGCATGCAAGCCGCATACTATCTGGTACCTGTCATTCTTTGCAATGGAAACAAGTGTTACCAGAGGGGGCCTTCTCGGACTCCTTCAACGCGGCCACCACGGCCCGTAGCTGGGCTTTGCACTCTTCCAGCTCTTGAGACAATTGGGTATTCTTCTTTATAAGAACCTGCACAAATAATGATCCTTAAATCAGTTGTGTCAACTATTTCAAGTCTCAGGGGCTACTGATATTTAATCGTCAGATTTTCTTACCCGTATATCCTTTACATACTGGTCCGTAGCTCTAGCAAGACCGTTTTGAGCAGCACGGACGTACGCGTCTCCTGAGTTGAAGGCATCGAACGCATCTTGGGAGGAACAAGCGTCACGAAGTACGGCCCGGCGACGCCTGTGATTCATGGCGCTTTCCACTTTGGAATTTGTAGCGGATAGTCTATCCGCATCCTATGTAGGAGGAGCATCCGGCTTTCGCCCCGTGTTAGCTTCCGCCTCTATGTCCGGCCCTGGAGCCTGACTGGTGGAGGCGTGATCGGCAACCTCTCCAGATATAGTCCGGCGAGCGTTTTTCCTACTAGGAAACATGGACATCATTATATTTTAAGAAAGACGACAACCACGGAGCAAGGTTCTGTATCATACCTCTGCACCGGCGTCTCAGTCCTGACCGCCTTCCTCTTTGGCCTACCCGGCTTCGGTGTCCCTCGTTGGTGAGTCACTACGGGTTCGGCATGGCGTCCCGAAGGCCTTCCCTGTAAAACACCATATGTGTACATTAGGTGAAGTGCATAAAAGGGGATCCTTCTTGGAAGTTGGGACTTCGGTTTTTCTTACATGCGACGCAGGGAGTAGCCCAGGATTGTCGGCCATGATGGCCACCATGGCATCATCGCAGCTCAATTGGTAGAATGTTCTATCTATCAGCTCCACAAATATATCTGGATCCTCTTCGAGTCCGGGATCGAGGGCCCGGTCAGGGTCCTCCGGTTGTGGAGATGGGTTGTTGACCTCCCTTACAACTTTTCACGGTTCCTGCCATGAAACGGCAAGGTGAGTACTTATGATGAAGAATGCGGGAAGGTTGGGAGTAAAAAGTGACAGCTCACCCAGCTTGGAGGGTTGTACATGGAGAATCCATCCCGTGGCTTAATACGGATGAACTCCTCTTCCTCTCCCTTGAACAACTCGGACAGAATTTTTGCTAGAGCAGTAGCTGAGTCCGGTCCCTTAGGCCCGCAGCGAGTGGCATCATCTTCCCGTTAAAGCGCCACATGGGGTGCCCACGATATTGAAGTGGCTGCACCCCCCACATTATACATATTGACATAACCTCGATTATTGCCAGTCCTGATTGAGCCAGCACTTTAATCCGGTCCATCAGGTAAAGGACTTCTCTGTTATCTTCCTCTTGGGGGCTCCGTGGGCTCCAGCTTCGGTGTTTCTTTAGAGGAGCATTATGGAACTCGGGAAGACCCCTCCGAATAGGATCTGGAAGGGGGACGTCCTCCATGTAAAACCACTCTGAAGGCCAGTCTTCGGACGTATTCTTCGGGGTACTGGACAGGTATCCGGTCCCGGTGATGCGCCATATTTCGGCTCCGCCCACTTGATATAGTGACCCCTCCTGTGTACGGGGCACAAGGCAGAATAGCCTCTTCCACAGCTCGAAATGAGCCTCGCAGCCCAAAAATAGCTCACAAAGGGCGACATAACCAGCGATGTGTAATATGGAAGCGGGGGTGAAGTTATGCAACTGGAGGCCGTAAAACTCCAGGAGCCCGCGGAGGAACGGATGGATTGGAAATCCAAGTCCCCTTAGTAAATAAGGGACAAGGCACAACCGCTCACCGTTGGAGGGATTGGGGAAGCTCTCCGCTTGCTCCCCGCCATTATAGGTGGCGAGCCCAGCTCGAACGGGGACCATATATGCTGGAGGGAGAAATCCCTGGGTCTGTAACTCTACTAATTGGCTGTGCGGGACGGAACACTTCTCCCAATCACCAGGCTTAGGGCTACGGGAGCGGGAGGAGGAGCTGCGATGGCCAGCCATGTTGGAATGGATTTTTCCGAGCGTGCTCCGATGGATACTAAGGATGGTGTGGTTTGGATCTAAGAATCCCCGTCCCTTTAATAGACAGTTTACTTACATGGCTAGGGTGGCGAATGTAAAAATGCCCAGGCTCCTCGCATTCGCTCGACACGTGGAAGATAGCACTTATTGGGTGCAGAAGCCAAGAAGTGCAACATTTATGGGGAGCCGGGCACTACTCAGCAGATATTCTGAATTTGGAGAAGAACCCGCCTTGCAATGCCGAAGACAATCTGCGTGCCGGACTCATCGTCATTGAAGCCTGGTTCGGGAGCTACTGAGGGAGTCCTGGATTAGGGGGTCTCTGGACAGTTGGAGTATATCTTTTGGACGGACTGTTGGACTATGAAGACACAAGATTGAAGACTTCGTCCCGTGTCCGGATGGGACTCTCCTTGGCGTGGAAGGCAAGCTTGGCAATATGGATATGTAGATCTCCTCCCTAGTAACCGACTTTGTGTAACCATAGCCCCCTCCGGTGTCTATATAAACCGGAGGGTTTGGTCCGTAGGACAACATACAATCATGCCATAGGCTAGCTTCTAGGATTTAGCCTCTACGATCTCGTGGTAGATCAACTCTTCTAATACTCATATCATCAAGATCAATCAAGCAGGACATAGGGTATTACCTCCATCAAGAGGGACCGAACCTGGGTAAACATCGTGTCCCCTGCCTCCTGTTACCATCCGCCTTAGAAACACAGTTTGGGACCCCCTACCCGAGATCCGCCAGTTTTGACACCGACACTCTCCTCATCCGAAATCGGTCCTGCAGCCCAGACATGCGAAATCCCCCTTCTACCCCTCAGCCGAAAATGCCGGCTCGACATTGCGGTGTCAAAACCGGTGGGGGTACGCTGGTAACTTACCCTACATTTCGGACAAGCGCGTATCTAAGCCATGGGTCCCCCTACCTTCCCCTTTGTCCCCCCATTCGTACACTGAGGCCGCCAAAACCCGCGAAACCCCACGCTCCTCCGTCAGCCTCCCGGCCGCCGCCTAGCTGGAGACTCTTCCCCGACGACATCGTCCATCGCAACATCTCACCGTCCCTCATCGACCGCACCGGATGAGGATCCATCGTCGATCTCGTCGTCCCACCGGATCAGCCGCCTCGTCCTCCACCTCTAAGGAGTTGCCCTGATGTTCACCTCGTCTATCGCGCCACCTCCATCCCCATAGCACCGTCTTGACCTGCCCCACCGGAACCGCAGCACCCTCACCAATTCCTCCGATGAAGCCGAGGCACACTCGACGCCACCAAGGAGGTTCTGCACTCACCGCGGCATTTTATCTTTTATTCGATCTCATGGGGCTGCCAGTGCTCGATGTCGAGCAGCCATGGCGGGTCTCCATCGACGGTGCCGTCGCCGGCCACTTCATCCACGGCGTCTCTCCCCCATGTCGTTGCTTCCTCGGCGGCGACTTCCACACCGGCACTAGCTGCAGCTGCTCCGTCTCTCGCTAGCGCTGCTGCTGCTACTCCAGCTCTCGCTCGTGCCGCGGCTCTTTTCTTGCTTGTCGGTCGCACTTCTGCACTGCTCTTACTTTCGTTCATGCTGCTGCTCTTCTCTGCTATTGCTGTCGGTCGCGCTGCTGCTCCGCTCTTGCTCTCGTTCCTGCTGCTGCTCTCGCTCGTGCTACTGCTGTTGCACGACCTCCGGCAGCTATAGGAGTTGTTGCTTTAGCACTCGCTCGCAGTCCTGCTGCACGACTTGCTCTCTGCTAGTGCGTTCCCTGCTAGAGCATCTGCTGATTTAGATCACTGCTTCTCTGCTACTAGTGCTCAAATGCCCTAAACATCTATTGCAATGCTCTGCTACTAGTTCAATCAGTTTCGACAGTAAAATTCAGTTTCGACTGTAAAGTTCAGTTTCTTCAGTTAAGTTCAGAGTGAACAGAATTTACAGCATCTGTCGAAGCGGCTGTGGCGCGGCTGATGCGTTTTACATCTAGCACTTTTTTGTGATGTATTTTACGTCATCTATTGCAGATGATATTAGAGTCCCACTTCAGATTAACGTTGCATGTCTTGTCCTGCTTCAGCCTCGCCGTTGTACACCTCATCGGAGCTGCTCCAACGACGGAACCATCCATCACAGCAGAGTAGTACCCTCGGCGCCATTTCCAGAGGCCTCAGATCTTCTTCCCCGCCTCCGACAGTCACACCAACATCACCATCCTCCACGTCCAACCCAATGATGCTGAGGTCGACAAGGCTATGCCAAAGAGGTTGTACACTTGTTGCATCACTTTGTTACTCTGCATTCATGTCGATCCCTCAGGGATCCTTTGCTATGGAACTACTACGGTACTACTATTCATGCTTTTGGTTAGAAGGAGTGGAGCAAAGCAAAACTGGAGGATTGTTTTCCTTTGGTGTCTCTTTCAAAGAAAAAACGTAGGAATTTCAATATCCACTTGGACGTCCTTTTCAAATTAATATGCATGAAGAACAGGACTAATTGCATTACTGGCATAATAAGATTCTTATTTTTTTCATTTTCACGTGGTTTGACTTTAATTTGACCATGTTTCTCCATTCCTGTGTTCTTCCAATTCATGTGAACCAAACACCCAGATTGACAGAAATCCTATGTTTCCAAATGCTCTGTTTTGCACGCGCATTCCTATCCTATTCCCGTGTTTTTCCTGTCCCTGCGTTTATAGAATCCTCCAATTCTAAGGAGCCCTTCCAGATTTATTTCATTTTCAGATAGGCATCAAAGAAAACTCTGTGTGTTATGTCCTGCTCCTGTCGTGCCGTCATCCACCCCACCTGAGGTGCACCATCGACAGAAGCATTCACTCTAGCACAGATTCCCCCCTGCAGACTTTCTTTCGCCGCCTCAGATCATCTTCCCCATTGCCGGCAGCCACGCCAACTGCATTACCATCATCGACTAAGCAGATGAACCTGAGGACTACACAGCTCCGGAAGAGAGGTCGTAGTCTTTCGTGTTTGCTTACGCTATACATCGGTTATTATTACCTGCTACTTTATCGTTCAAACTTGAGTTTTAAAATGCCCGTGGGTCTCATATCGAGGCAGCAATGAATAGTATATGTCTACTATCTGGTTCATCTAGGGTCTTCTATGTGGTTCATGTTGGGTGGGCAACAAACAGTAGATGATCCATTCTCTATCTTTTTAAAACTGAATCTATAATCTACCCGCTATCATTAGTTTTGGATCTATCCACTCGTTTGCTACCATCAGTCTTGATTTCTGCATGCACCCCTTAGGCCTTACAAAATCTAACTATATTTTTTTATTATGCATGCCAGTTATTATACACAATCGTACTGAACATGTAGAGAAAAAGAGAAGATTGTTGCATGGGAATATAATGTCATGCAGACGCCGCTCCATGGTGGGTGAAGTGGGCCCCCCTCCCGCCATTCCAGATTGTATGCCAGAGGAAGATAATTGTTCAGATGGGGATTTAGAGGGAGCCGACCACTCCTATTTACCACCTGAGGTGTTTGCTCTAACCTGGCATGCTGATGTTGGTCATATCATGCATATGGCGCCTCGCATTGCTTACATTATACATCTTATATGTCAACAGCTTAGTTTAGATTTTCTTTGTGTGAATGCCACCTGTTTGGTTTCTATATCATACTCCCACCGTTCCTAAATATTTGTCTTTTTAGAGATTTCAACAAGTGACTACATACGGAGCAAAATGAGTGAATCTACACTCTAAAATATGTCTATATACATCTGTATGTGGTAGTCCATTTGAAATCTCTAAAAAGATAAATATTTAGGAACAGAGGGAGTATATGGGAATTATGCAATGCCATCTTCTTTATCCAGGCATCATATACGTGAATCATGCAATGCCATCTTGTTTAGCCAGTCATCGTATATGTGAATTGTATCGTGCCATTTTTTCATAATGTATTCCATTTGTCAATAATGTTTATACATTCATCTACTCTTCCTCTGCATCAGCCATTTGAGTCGGTCATGGGAAAATCTGGAGTCAAAACAAGGTCTTCTGAGTAGTAAGTGCTACCTGTCGATGTAGATTTCTTGCTGGTTACAGATAGCTCCTCGGAGAAGGATTCAGAGACAGATGACCAGTCGTACCCCCAACCTGAGGTGCATGCTCTAACTTGACAGGGTTATATTGCTCATATCATGCATATGGTGTCTTGCATTGCCATGCCATCTGCTTAGATTAGACATGCTTTGTGTGAACGTCTCCTGTTTGCTTTCTATATCAGATATGTGAATTATGCAATGCCATGTTTTTCAGCCAGTTATCATATATGTGAATTATGCACCGCCATGTAGCCAGGCATCATATATGTGAATTATCTCATGCCATCTTTTTTTCATTACGTATTCCATTTGTCGACAATCTGTGTATATTGAAGTACTCTTCATGTGTATCAGCCATTTGAGCCGGTTATGGAAAAATCAGGAGTGAAAACAAGGTCTTCAGAGCAGGCAATGGTACCTATTGAAGCATATATCTCGATGGTTACAGGGAGCTCCTCAGAGGAGGATTCAGAGACAGATGACCAGTCCTATATCCCACCTGAGGTGTATGCTGTAAGTTGCAATGTTTATATTTCTCATATCATGCATATGGTGTCTTGCATTACTTAGTTTAGACATCATATGCACAATATTGAATTCCATCTGCTTAGTTTAGAAATCATACATGCGAGTGCCAGCTGCTTAGTATATGAATCAATTATGTTAATTGTATCATGTCATCCTGTATACTTAGACAACATGTATGTGAATTATTTCATCCCAACCTATTTTAGAAAGACATCATATAGTTTTGTCATGTCATCATGTTTAGATAATCATCATATGTTGAATTATGCCATTATATCTTGTTAAGTTATCCATCATATATCTGAAACTGTGTCATGATATCCCGTTTAGTTAGGCATCATATACGTGAAATTGTGTCATGTTGTCCTATTTGGTTAGACAACATATATGTGAATTACCACATCTGTCTATCATACAATGTCTGTAAGTTCAATTTATTTTCTTGTTTATCGGCCATTTGAATTGGAGGGGATGATGGCAGTGTCTAAGGGAGCAAAAACCCGTTCTTCACAAAAGACAGTGCTACTGGTCGATACAGATAGAACCATGGTTGTACTGGCCCACAAACTAGCCCCACCACACATAATCAAGACTCTTCCAGATTGCACACTTACACCATTGGGCAGAGAACTAGCTACAACCCATCTAACCCCAACCCTAGTGGATAGTAACCCACTTCTAGTTGACAAAGCACCATGTCCACCACAGAGTACCCCACACAGGTAGTTTGTAAAGCAACTGCAGTGCCCAAAGCATGAAGACCACCACAGCGAACCCAAACTCCACATTTAAAGCAGAAGAGCAATTGTTCTCAGGTCAGGTTCAGTAGCTATGGTCCGTACTCCTTTGATGTTGCATCACTGTATTTACTCATACCAACTACTTTCGAATTTGAAGGATACCATTAAAACTCCAATGGCGCAACAGGTATGTTTTAAACCTATTTCTTTAACTGGATTGTTGTTCTAACTTCTTGCTCTATGTTGATTTCAGTTTCAGTTGTATAAACAGTTATGTTCTCATGTGATGCACATTACAAGTGTTGCCAATGTTGTGTAGTTTCTCACACTTATATTCTGTCTATGCTGCTGTGTCTTAAAAATATATGAGTTGAACTGTGTCTCTATCTTGATTTGGCAACATAAACTAGAATGATATGGACAATACAGTGACCATGGTACATAGATATATGTTTGTTTCATGATGTTATCTTGTCCACCTTACTACTGAACCGGTTTACCAAAATGAGTTTCATATACTACATGTTAAACCTGTGATGTGTTTGCTTGTTTCTCTTATAGTATGCGAACAGAGTATTGGAGAAGAGCACCCCACTATGCAATGGTAGAGAAAGTAATGCAGATAAGGTTCAAGATGGTGAGACAACCTTGTTGGTCTCCAAGAAAGGTGATAAAAACAATCTTGTAGACAGTGAGAAAACCCCATAGTCCTGCGTTGATGTAGTGTTCGAGTTACTGGCCAGTACCGCTGGCACAAGCTCTTCGAACTCGATGCCTGGATCACTTCGGCTTCTTTAGTCTCAGCTACAAGCTGAAAGGCATCAGTCAGCTGTGTTGCGGCAAGAAGCCGAAGGACCGAGGAAGTCCCTGTAGAATTCAGATGCATACTTTCTTGTGTAGCAGCAAGTGCTGGAGGATTTAAGCGCCAAACAAGAGAAAGTTAATAAGCTTGCTAAGCATCTTGCCAACATTATGGGTACCCAAGATATTGTTTCTTGAGCTCTTCTGAAGTGGTTTCAGTTCTGGACTTGTTTTGCTGTGGCGTTTATTTGCACTGGTCACCAAGTTTGACAACCAGTGTATATGATATGCGGCTTTGTTCCCTATATTTGCACTGGTGGTGAACTTTGATGCCCAGTGGATGTAATATGTGTAATAGCCGTGATAGCCTAGCGTAAGTTGCTTGCTTATTTATTTCCTTCTTGTCTTGTTTATTTGTTTGCTTGTAGTCAGTGCAGTTCTTTTTCTGCAGTTCGCTAGTGGCTGCAATAACCTATTTTTTAAAACTAGTCCACAATAACCATGGGCTACATATTTACTGTAGTTACCATGGGCCTCCTACGGGCCGTAGAAACAATTGTCCTTCTAAGGGTCATAGAAACGATGGGCCTTCTACGGGTTGTAGCATCAATGGGCCTTCTACGAACCGTTTGATCGATCGTCCAAACATGGGCCAATAACAGACCGCATTATGGGCCGTAAATGGGCTAGATTTGGAATGTCCGTTCATGGGCTGACCATAATGGGCCATCGTTAATCTGCCGAATTTGATGACACTACAAAACGGCCCAACAGATTAACGGACCGCAAATGCCAGTAACGGGCCGTAAGTAACCGAATGCTGGAAATAAGCCCAAGAATAAATGGGCCCTTAGAAGGCCGAAAGATAACACGGGTTGAAAATGTCCCAATGGAATAATGGGTCGTTAATGGGTATAAAGCGGTACACTGTTCATTGCGAGCCAGATTCACCATGTTTTGCGTCTCCGTCTACAAGGGTTTAAGCTTGGGGGAGTTAATACGTCTCCGCCGTATCTACTTTTCCAAACACTTTTGCCCTTGTTTTGGACTCTAATTTGTATGATTTGAATGGAACTAACCCGGATTGACGTTGTTTTCAGTAGAATTACCATGGTGTTGTTTTATGTGCAGAAAACAAATATTCTCGGAATGACCTGAAACTCCACGGGAGGTCATACAAAAAATAATAAAAAATCCTCATCAAATATGAAGACCAGGGGGCCCACACCCTTTCCACGAGGGTGCCCCCCCAGGGCGCGCCCCCTACCTCGTGGGCCCCCTGGAGACCCTCCGACGCCAACTCCAACTCTATATATTGAGTTTCGATGAGAAAAAAATTAGAGAAAAGAAATCATCGCGTTTTACGATACGGAGCCACCGCCAAGCCCTAAAACCTCTTGGGAGGGCTGATCTGGAGTCCGTTCGGGGCTCCGGAGAGGGGGGTTCGTCGCCATCGTCATCATCAACCATCCTCCATCACCAATTTCATGATGCTCACCGCCGTGCTTGAGTAATTCCATCGTGGGCTTGCTGGACGGTGATGGGTTGGATGAGATTTATCATGTAATCGAGTTAGTTTTGTTAGGGTTTGATCCCTAGTATCCATTATGTTCTGAGATTGATGTTGCTATGACTTTGCTATGCTTAATGCTTGTCACTAGGGCCCGAGTACCATGATTTCAGATCTGAACCTAATATGTTTTCATGAATATATGTGAGTTCTAGATCCTATCTTGCAAGTCTATAGTCACCTACTATGTGTTATGATCCGGCAACCCCGAAGTGACAATAATCAGGACCACTCCCGGTGATGACCATATTTTGAGGAGTTCATGTATTCACTATGTGCTAATGCTTTGTTCCGGTTCTCTATTAAAAGGAGGCCTTAATATCCCTAAGTTTCCAATAGGACCCAGCTACCATGGGAGAGTAGGACAAAAGATATCATGCAAGTTCTTTTCCATAAGCATGTATGACTATATACGGAATACATGCCTACATTACATTGATGAATTGGAGCTAGTTCTGTGTCACCTTATGTTATGACTGTTACATGATGAACCGCATCCGGCATAATTATCCATCGCTGATCCGGTGCCTATGAGTTTTCCATATACTGGTTCTCGCTTATTTACTTTCCCGCTGCTACTGTTACAATCACTACAAAATACCAAAAACATTATTTTTGTTGTCTTTAATTTTGTTGCCGCTACCACCGATATCATATTAGTTTGCTACTAAACACTTTGCTGCAGATACTAAGTTTCCAGGTGTGGTTGAATTGACAACTCAGTTGCTAATACTTGAGAATATTCTTTGGCTCCCCTTGTGTCGAATCAATAAATTTGGGTTGAATACTCTACCCTCGAAAGCTGTTGCGATCCCCTATACTTGTGGGTTATCAAGACCTTTTTCTGGCGCCGTTGCCGGGGAGCATAGCTCTATTCTTTGAGTCACTTGGGATTTATATCTGCTAGACACTATGAAGAACTTGAGAGATCCAAAAAGCAAGATCTATCCCTCAACTACGAGGGGAGGTAAGGAACTGCCATCTAGCTCTGCACTTGATTCACCTTCTATTATGAGTAAGTTTGCGACACCTACACCTGCTTCTGCTATTCGTTCTGATATGTCGCATGTTATTGATGATGCCACTTCTGCTATGCATGATACTTATGATGAAACTGCTTCCATGCCTGATACTACTGTGCCACTTAGTGATTTTCTAGAAGAACAAATTGCTAGGGCTAGAGAAAAGAAATTATTGAATCTAAATACGATGATGATAGTGATGATGAAAATATGCCTGTTATTCCTAAAGGTTATCTTTTTTATAAAGATGCTTCTTTAGCTATTTTAGCTTGCAGAGATAGATATGAGCTTAAGAGGTTATTAATTAAATGGAACAAAGAATCACTTAGAGATATAATGAGCCCTGACCCTGCTTTTGCTACTTCACCTATATGTGTTCCTGATAAAGATTATGAATTCTCTGTTGATCCTGATATAATTACTTTGGTTGAATCTGATCCGTTTTATGGCTATGAATCTGAAACTGTTGTGGCACATCTTACTAAGTTAAATGATATAGCTGCCCTGTTCACTAATAATGAGAGATCACGTTACCTCTATTTACTCAAAATATTTCCGTTCTCATTAAAGGGCGATGCTAAGATATGGTTTAATTCTCTTGATCCTGGTTGTGTGCGTAGTCCCCAGGACATGATTTATTACTTCTCTGCTAAATATTTCCCCGCTCATAAGAAACAAGCTGCTTTGAGGGAAATATACAACTTTGTGCAAATTAAAGAAGAGAGTCTCCCACAAGCTTGGGGGAGGCTTCTCAAGCTACTTAATGCTTTGCCTGACCATCCTCTTAAGAAACCTGAAATACTTGATATCTTTTATAATGGACTAACTGATGCTTCCAGAGATTACCTGGATAGTTGTGTTGGTTCTCTTTTCAGGGAAAGAACACCGGATGAAGCTGAAATTCTATTGAATAATATGTTGACAAATGAAAATAATTGGGCACCTCTTGAGCCAGATCCTGAGCCACCTCCTGAGCCACCTCATGCTCCAATTACTGAGCCTATTCCTAAACCAACTCCGAAGAAGAGAGGTGTTCTATTTCTCAGTCCCAAAGATATGCAAGAGGCAAAGAAATCTATGAAAGAAAAAGGTATTAAAGCTGAAGACATTAAGAATTTAACTCCTATTGAAGAAATACATGGTCTTAATATACCGCCTGTTGAAGAAACATATGATCTCAATTATTTATTTACTGAAGAACCTCCTGATCCCGATATCCCGACATAGGTAGTAAAGGTAAATTCTCCCTATAGATATGATAAAGCTGAAGTTCCTCCTACTAAAATTGCTAGTCAGCGCTTGGATGAGTTTGATAACTTTATGTATAAGCAAGATGACTTCAATGCTTATTTTGGTAGACAATTAAAAGAAAATGCTTATATGATTAGACGCTTGGGTGATTATATGGCCGATATTAAAGGTGAACTTAAACTTATTAGCAAACATGCTTCTATGGTTACCACTCAAGTAGAACAAGTACTTAAAGCTCAAAAATAAGTGCTTGATGAAATGAATAGTAAGAAAAATGATTATGCTGTTAGAGTGGCTACTAGAACTGGTAGAATGACTTAGGAACCTTTGTATCCTGAAGGCCACCCTAAGAGAATCGAGCAAGATTCTCAAAGAAATAATATTGATGTTCCTAGTTCTTCTAAAAAGAAGAAGAAGAAAAATGATAGAACTGTGCAAACTTCTAGTGAACCTATTGCTGAACCACCTGATAATCCAAATGATATATCTATGTCTGATGCTAAAACACAATCTGGTAATGAACATGAACCTAGTAAAAATATTAATGATGATGCTCATGATGATGCTCAACCTAGTAATGACAATGATGTAGAAATCGAACCTGCTGTTGATCTTGATAACCCACAATCAAAGAATCAACGTTATGATAAAAGAGACTTTGTTGCTAGGAAACATAGTAAAGAAAGGGAACCTTGTGTTCAGAAACCCATGCCTTTTCCTCCGAAACCCTCCAAGAAAAAGGATGATGAGGATTTTGAGCGCTTTGCTGAAATGATTAGGCCTAACTTTTTGCGTATACGATTAACTGATGTGCTCAAAATGAATCCTTATGCTAAATATATGAAAGATATCATTACTAATAAAAGAAAGATACCGGAAGCTGAGATTTCCACCATGCTTGCTAATTATACTTTTAAGGGTGGAATACCAAAGAAACTTGGAGATCCCGGAGTACCTACTATACCTTGCTCCATTAAAAGAAATTATATTAAAACTGCTTTATGTGATCTTGGAGCCGGTGTTAGTGTTATGCCTCTCTCTTTATATCGTAGACTTGACTTGAACAAGTTGACACCTACCGAAATATCTTTGCAAATGGCTGATAAATCAACTCCTATACCCGTCGGTATTTGTGAGGATGTGCCTGTTGTAGTTGCAAACATTACTATTTTAACTGACTTTGTTATTCTTGATATTCCCGAGGATGATAGTATGTCTATTATTCTTGGAAGACCTTTTCTTAATACTGCAGGGGCTGTTATTGATTGCAACAAAGGCAATGTCACTTCTCATGTTAATGGTAATGAGCATACGGTACACTTTCCGAGGAAACAACCTCAAGTTCATAGTATCAACTCCATTGGAAAAATTCCATCAATTATAATTGGAGGTTTTGAATTTCCTCTTCCTACTGTCAAGAAGAAATATGATATACTTATTATAGGGGATGTGCATATCCCCGTTGAGGTAACTTAGTGTTATTCGAAATTTCTCCAGTTTCATGATTATCGGAATGAGTTTGTTAACAAGACTTGATCAACCTTGTTAGTGGATTCTTTTTGATGAGCATGAGATGGATGAAACTAGAAGCACAAACTTCTGTACCCTTTTTATATTTCTGTTGTTTATATTAAATAAAGTAAAAATAGTTTTTTCTGTCTGTTATCTGATTATCTGTGTAATATAAAAATAACCTAAAAATAAAAGTCCTCAGAATGACATGCCAATTTAATATGATTTTTTCGGGAATATTTGAGGATTTACTGTGCAAAAATCACCGTGGGAGGAGCTGCCACCTGGCCACGAGGGTGGTGCCCCCCCCCTATAGGGCGCGCCCCCTGCCTCGTGGGCCCACGGTGGCCCTCCTCCACTTATTCCAGCACCCATCTTCTTCCTCTGTCTCACACAAACCCGAAAAACCAACTCAAGCACGAGTTCCTGCCACTTTTGCTGTGATTTTCGATCTCCTTGCTCAAAGCACCTCTTGCAAAACTGTTTGGGGAGATTGTTCCTTGGTATGTGACTCCTCCATTGGTCCAATTAGTTTTTGTTCTAGTGCTTTATTCATTGCAAATTTGTGCTGCATAGGTGACCATGTTCTTGAGCTTGCATGTCAAATTTATATGGTTCCAAGTAGTTCTAATGCTTGATATAGGCTCTAGGCACTTGTAGGAGTAGTTGCTATTAGTTTTATTGAGTTTGGTTACTTTTATTTTGAAGTTACTAAAAACTTCAGATTGTTTCAGAAAAATGATGAGGAGATTATTGAGGGGCTCATCAAGCCAAAGCTCGAAGGAAAAGGCACCAAAGCCTAAGTATAATTTCCCACGCACCGCGGAGATTCGGGCATGTGAATGGCCTTCTGAAGATTTCTTGAGAGCAACCAGTATCTATGAAGATTTTCATGAATTGGATCACAATGCTGGCCTCACCGCTTTCCCCCACGACCAATGCGATCAGTATCTCTTACTCACAAATACCTTTGTGCAAAACTTTTATTTTCATCCTAGGAACTCACCACCTACAGTGGAATTTCATTTATATGATGAGCCTAAGGAGATGTCACTTTATGATTTCTGTCGGATTTGTTTAGTCCCTTTTGGGGGCAAGACAGAAGAACCACATCATGATGATGTGGCTGGGTTTATTGATAATATCACGGTAGGAGAAACCAGGAAGGTTTCCGATGCACGAATCACTAGCATACATTTTCCTGTTTTGCATTACTTTGCATTATTTGCTAGTCGTTGTTTAATTGGACACGGAAATTCTGGAAACCTTAGTATCCCTGATTTAATTATTCTGCTCCAAGGTTTATATAGTGATAACACTTCTAGTATGGGCGGTATTATTGCTAGACGGTTAAATATGAACCGTACTAAGGGCCCCATCTTTGGAGGCATCTATGCCACACGCCTAGCCGCACATTTTAACATACCTATGAGGCATGCTGAGAAGGAAGAAAAGGTGCTGCCCCGTGTTTATCTAGAACATAAAAGTATGGTGGCACATGATTTTATTGTTAAGAATAGGGCAGGGGAGCTTAAATATCAATTATTCTTTAATAAACATCATCCTGAGACTATTACCTTGCCTGCTCCTTCTTTGTTTGATTTGACTGCAGGCACGTACCTTGTTCCGTTGACGGCTATTCACGCCTACCGGAACCCTGCACCAACCAAGGAGCCAGAACAGGAACCACAAAATAAGCCCCCACGACAATCTGGTTATTCTTGGGATCCAGAGATGACTGTCAGCCAGTGGCAGTCAGAGTCTTCTTCTTCATCACAATATGATCCCAACTATCCTTCCTCATCACAGTACGACCCCAACAACTATTATTATGGATATCCGCCAGGCCAGCCGTGGCCATAGACCAACTTAGGCCAAAAGCCTAAGCTTGGGGGAGTACGTATTTCTCACGGACATTACATTCATGTTCACACACACTCATTGCTAGATGTCGGTGCTCATACTTTTTCATTGTAATATCCATGCTAGTTTATTTTCCTTTTCCTGCTTTCTTCTTGTGTGATTGTTAAACCCTAAGAAAAACCAAAAAAAATTTAGTAGTGGTTTATTTTTCTGCTGTAGTAGTAATAATCAAAAAGAAAACCCAAAAATATTTCCCGTTGTTCTTTTTCTTGTTGGGAGCTTTCCCGTGTAAATAGTTTTATTTCTTTTCTTTTCTTTGGGGGTCAGTAGGAGAAGACCATAATTAAATTGTTGAAGTGGCTCTTATATGCATTATTGTTGATTTAATAAGAGCCCGTATTACCTTGTCTTCTCCCGTTTATTGCATGCTCGAAGATTCCAGCTTAATCCAATGCACGTGCACTCTTATTATTATTCACACCGTTCGGTCATGCAAGTGAAAGGCAATTATGATGATATATGATGAACTGACTGAGAGGAGAAAAGCTGGTATGAACCCGACCTCTTTTGTTTTTGTAAATATGATGAGTTCTGCGTTCTTGACTCGGCTTATTATGAATAAACATGTTTGCAATGACAATTAGATATCAGAGTTGCTTGTGCCATGCTTGATTAGCTATGAGTTATAATGATTTACCTTGTGTGCCAACATGCTATTGAGATGGTTATGATGTGGTATGATGGGGTGGTATCCTCTTTTGAATGATTTAAGTGACTTGACTTGGCACATGTTCACGCATGTAGTTGAAACGAATCAACATAGCCTTCACGATATTTATGTTCATGGTGGATTATATCCTACTCATGCTTGCATCCAATGTTTATTAATTTTAATGCATGTACATGGTTGTTGTCGCTCTCTAGTTGGCCGCTTCCCAGTCTTTTGCTAGACTTCACCTGTACTAAGCGGGAATACTGCTTGTGCATCCAATCCCTTAAACCCCAAAGTTATTCCAGATGAGTCCACTATACCTTCCTATATGCGGTATCTACATGCCGTTCCAAGTAAATTTGTATGTGCCAAACTCTAAACCTTCAAATAAACATTCTGTTTTGTATGCTCGAATAGCTCATGTATCAACAAAGGTTGTCCTTATCTTCCATGTTAGGCGGGTTATTCTCAAGATGAGTGGACTCCGCTCCTCACTCACGAGAAAAATGGCTGGTCACCGGGATGCCCAGTCCCATGCTTTATGCAAACTAAATCAAAATTAATTGCAAACAAAACTCCCCTGGGACCTGATGTATGTTGGAGGCACTCGTTGTTTCGAGCAAACCATGGATTGATGTTTGTTGGTGGAGGGGGAGTATAAACTTTACCGTTCTGTTTGGGAACCGCCTATAATGTGTTTAGCATGGAAGATATCGCCATCTCTTAGTTGCTACGTTGACAATGAAAGTATACCGCTCAAAATACAATTTATCTCTATTTCAAAACCGAGCTCTGGCACCTCTACAAATCCCTGCTTCCCTCTACGAAGGGCCTATCCATTTACTTTTACACTGTGTCATCACCCTCTTGTTGGGGAACGTTGCAGAAAATTAAAAATTTTCCTACGGTTTCACCAAGATCCATCTATGAGTTCATCTAAGCAACGAGTCTAGGGAGAGAGTTTGCATCTACATACCACTTGTAGATCGCGTGCGGAAGCTTGCAAGGTGATGATGTAGTCGTACTCGACGTGATCCAAATCACCGATGACCAGCGCCGAACGGACGGCACCTCCGCGTTCAACACACGTACGGGACGGGAGACGTCTCCTCCTTCTTGATCCAGCAAGGGGGAAGGAGAGGTTGATGAAGATCCAGCAGCACGACGGTGTGGTGGTGGATGCAGGGCGTCACAGCAGCAGGGCTTCGCCGAGACTATGAGGGAGAGACGTAACGGGGGGAGGTGGAGGCGCCAGGGGCTGGTGTATCAAGTCCCTCCTCTCCCCCACTATATATAGGGGTGCCAGGGGGGCGCCGGCCCTAGTAGATGAGATCTACTAGGGGGGCGGCGGCCTAGGGGAGGTTTCCCTCCCCCCCAAGGCACCTAGGGGTGCCTTCCACCACTAGGACTCCTCCTAGGGGGAAACCCTAGGCGCATGGGCCTATAGGGGCTGGTGCCCTTGGCCCATGATGGCCAAGGCGCACCCCCTACAGCCCATGTGGCCCCCCGGGACAGGTGGCCCCACCCGGTGGACCCCCGGGACCCTTCCGGTGGTCCCGGTACAATACCGATAACCCCGAAACTTGTCCCGATGCCCGAAATAGCACTTCCTATATATAATTCTTTACCTCCGGACCATTCCGGAACTCCTAGTGACGTCCGGGATCTCATCCGGGACTCCGAACAACATTCGGGTTTCTGCATATACATATCTTCATAACCCTAGCGTCACCGAACCTTAAGTGTGTAGACCCTACGGGTTCGGGAGACATGCAGACATGACCGAGACGCTCTCAGTCAATAACCATCAGCGGGATCTGGATACCCATGATGGCTCCCACATGCTCCTCGATGTTGTCATCGGATGAACCACGATGTCGAGGATTCGATCAAACCCTGTATGCAATTCCCTTTGTCAATCGGTACGTTACTTGCCCGAGACTCGATCGTCGGTATCCCAATACCTTGTTCAGTCTCGTTACCGGCAAGTCACTTTACTCGTACCGTAATGCATGATCCCGTGTCCAACACCTTGGTCACATTGAGCTCATTATGATGATGCATTACCGAGTGGGCCCAGAGATACCTCTCCGTCATACGGAGTGACAAATCCCAGTCTCAATCCGTGTCAACCCAACAGCTACTTTCGGAGATACCTGTAATGCACCTTTATAGTCACCCAGTTACGTTGTGATGTTTGATACACCCAAGGCACTCTTACGATATCCGGGAGTTACACGATCTCATGGTCGAAGGAAGAGATACTTGACACTTGCAAAGCTCTAGCAAAACGAACTACACGATCTTTTATGCTATGCTTAGGATTGGGTCTTGTCCATCACATCATTCTCCTAATGATGTGATCCCGTTATCAACGACATCCAATGTCCATAGTCAGGAAACCATGACTATCTGTTGATCACAACGAGCTGGCCAACTAGAGGCTTACCAGGGACATATTGTGGTCTAAGTATTCACACGTGTATTACGATTTCCGGATAATACAGTTATAGCATGAATAAAAGACAATTATCATGAACAATGAAATATAATAATACTTTTATTATTGCCTCTAGGGCATATTTCCAACAGTCTCCCACTTGCACTAGAGTCCCCAATCTAGTTACATTGTGATGAATCGAACACCCATAGAGTTTTGGTGTTGATCATGTTTTGCACGCGAGAGAGGTTTAGTCAGCGGATCTGCGACATTCAGATCCGTGTGCACTTTGCAAATCTCTATGTCTCCATCTTGAACATTTTCACGGATGGAGTTGAAACGACGCTTGATGTGCCTGGTCTTCTTGTGAAACCTGGGCTCCTTGGCGAGGGCAATAGCTCCAGTGTTGTCACAGAAGAGTTTGATCGGCCCCGACGCATTGGGTATGACTCCTAGGTCGGTGATGAACTCCTTCACCCAAATCGCTTCATGTGCTGCTTCCGAGGCTGCCATGTACTCCGCTTCACACGTAGATCCCGCCACGACGCTCTGCTTGCAGCTGCACCAGCTTACTGCTCCACCATTCAACATATACACGTATCCGGTTTGTGACTTAGAGTCATCTAGATCTGAGTCGAAGCTAGCGTCGACGTAACCCTTTACGACGAGCTCTTCGTCTCCTCCATAAACGAGAAACATGTCCTTTGTCCTTTTCAGGTACTTCAGGATATTCTTGACCGCTGTCCAGTGTTCCTTGCCGGGATTACTTTGGTATCTTGCTACCAAACTTACGGCAAGTTTTACATCGGGTCTGGTACACAGCATGGCATACATAATAGATCCTATGGCTGAAGCATAGGGGATGACACTCATCTCTTCTTTATCTTTTGCCGTGGTCGGTGACTGAGCTGAGCTCAGTCTCATACCTTGTAACATAGGCAAGAACCCCTTCTTGGACTGATCCATTCTGAATCTCTTCAAAATCTTATCAAGGTATGTGCTTTGTGAAAGACCTATGAGGCGTCTCGATCTATCTCTATAGATCTTGATGCCTAATATATAAGAAGCTTCTCCAAGGTCCTTCATTGAAAAAACACTTATTCAAGTAGGCCTTAATGCTGTCCAGAAATTCTATATTATTTCCCATCAGGAGTATGTCATCTACATACAATATGAGAAATGCTACAGAGCTCCCACTCACTTTCTTGTAAACGCAGGCTTCTCCATAAGTCTGCATAAACCCAAACGCTTTGATCATCTCATCAAAGCGAATGTTCCAACTCCGAGATGCTTGCACCAGTCCATAAATGGATCGCTGGAGCTTGCATACTTTGTTAGCGTTCCGAGGATCGACAAAACCTTCCGGCTGCATCATATACAGTTCTTCCTTAAGATGCCCGTTAAGGAATGCCGTTTTGACGTCCATCTGCCATATCTCATAATCATAGTATGCGGCGATTGCTAACATGATTCGGACGGACTTCAGCTTCACTACGGGAGAGAAAGTCTCGTCATAGTCAATCCCTTGAACTTGTCGATAACCCTTAGCGACAAGTCGAGCTTATAGATGGTAACATTACCATCCGCGTCCGTCTTCTTCTTAAATATCCATTTATTTTCTATCGCTCGCCGATCATCGGGCAAGTCTGTCAAAGTCCATACTTTGTTTTCATACATGGATTCTATCTCGGATTTCATGGCTTCAAGCCATTTGTTGGAATCCGGGCCCGCCATCGCTTCTTCATAGTTCGAAGGTTCATTGTTGTCTAACAACATGATTTCCAGGACAGGGTTGCCGTACCACTCTGGTGCGGAACGTGTCCTAGTGGACCTACGAAGTTCAGCAGTAACTTGATCCGAAGTACCTTGATCATCATCATTGTTTTCCTCTTCAGTTGGTGTGGGCATCACAGGAACGGTTTCCTGTGCTGCGTCACTATCCCGCTCAAGAGGTAGTACTTCATCGAGTTCTACTTTCCTCCCACTTACTTCTTTCGAGAGAAACTCTTTTTCCAGAAAGCATCCGTTCTTGGCAACAAAGATCTTGCCTTCGGATCTTAAGTAGAAGGTATACCCTACAGTTTCCTTAGGGTATCCTATGAATACGCATTTTTCCGACTTGGGTTCGAGCTTTTCAGGTTGAAGTTTATTGACATAAGCTTCGCATCCCCAAACTTTTAGAAACGACAGCTTAGGTTTCTTTCCAAACCATAATTCATACGGTGTCGTCTCAACGGATTTAGACGGTGCCCTATTTAAAGTGAATGTAGTTGTCTCTAGAGCGTATCCCCAAAATGATAGCGGTAAATCAGTAAGAGACATCACAGACCACACCATATCCAATAGAGTGCGATTACGACGTTCGGACACACCGTTTCGCTGAGGTGTTCCAGGCGGCGTGAGCTGTGAAACGATTCCACATTTCTTTAAGTGTGTACCAAATTCGTGACTTAAGTATTCTCCTCCACGATCTGATCGTAAGAATTTTATCTTTCGGTCACGTTGATTCTCCACCTCATTCTGAAATTCCTTGAACTTTTCAAAAGTCTCAGACTTGTGTTTCATTAAGTAGACATACCCATATCTACTCAAGTCATCTGTGAGAGTGAGAACATAACGATATCCTCCGCGAGCCTCAACGCTCATTGGACCGCACACATCGGTATGTATGATTTCCAACAAGTTGGTTGCTCGCTCCATTGTTCCGGAGAACGGAGTCTTGGTCATTTTGCCCAAGAGGCATGGTTCGCACGTGTCAAACGATTCATAATCAAGAGACTCTAAAAGTCCATCGGCATGGAGCTTCTTCATGCGCTTGACACCAATGTGACCAAGGCGGCAGTGCCACAAGTATGTGGGACTATCGTTATCAACTTTAAATCTTTTGGCATCTACACTATGAACATGTGTAATATTACGCTCGAGATTCATTAAGAATAAACCATTGACCATCGGAGCATGACCATAAAACATATCTCTCATATAAATCGAACAACCATTATTCTCAGACTTAAATGAGTAGCCATCTCGTATTAAACGAGATCCAGATACAATGTTCATGCTCAAACTTGGCACTAAATAACAATTATTAAGGTTCAAAACTAATCCCGTAGGTAAATGTAGAGGCAGCGTGCCGACGGCGATCACATCGACTCTGGAACCATTCCCGACGCGCATCGTCACCTCGTCCTTCGCCAGTCTCCGTTTATTCCGCAGCTCCTGCTGTGAGTTACAAATATGAGCAACGGCACCGGTATCAAATACCCAGGAGTTACTACGAGTACTGGTAAGGTACACATCAATCACATGTATATCAAATATACCTTTGGTGTTGCCGGCCTTCTTATCCGCTAAGTATTTGGGGCAGTTCCGCTTCCAGTGACCCTTCCCCTTGCAATAAAAGCACTCAGTCTCAGGCTTGGGTCCATTCTTTGACTTCTTCCCGGTAACTGGCTTACCAGGCGCGGCAACATCTTTGCCGTTCTTCTTGAAGTTCTTCTTACCCTTGCCCTTCTTGAACTTAGTGGTCTTATTGACCATCAACACTTGATGTTCTTTCTTGATTTCAGCCTCTGCTGACTTCAGCATCGAGAACACTTCAGGAATGGTCTTTTCCATCCCCTGCATGTTGTAGTTCATCACAAAGCTCTTGTAGCTTGGTGGGAGCGACTGGAGGATTCTGTCAATGACCGCCTCATCTGGGAGGTTAATGTTCAGCTGGGTCATACGGTTGTGCAACCCAGACATCTTTAGGATGTGCTCACTGACAGAACTGTTTTCCTTCATCTTACAACTGTAGAACTTGTCGGAGACATCATATCTCTCGACCCGGGCATGAGCTTGAAAAACTAGTTTCAGCTCTTCGAACATCTCATATGCTCCGTGGTGCTCAAAACGCTTTTGGAGCCCCGGTTCTAAGCTGTAAAGCATGCCACACTGAACGAGGGAGTAATCATCAGCGCGAGCTTGCCAAGCATTCATAATGTCTTGGTTCTCGGGGACGGGAGCGTCACCTAGCGGTCCTTCTAGGACATATTGTTTCCTGGCAGCTATGAGGATGATCCTCAGGTTCCGGACCCAGTCCGTATAGTTGCTGCCATCATCTTTCAGCTTGGTTTTCTCCAGGAACGCGTTGAAGTTCATGTTGACATTAGCGTTGGCCATTGATCTACAAGACATATTTGCAAAGGTTTTAGACTAAGTTCATGATAATAAAGTTCTAATCAAATTATGAACTCCCACTTAGATTAGACATCCCTTTAGTCATCTAAGTGTTACACAATCCGAGTCGACTAGCCCGTGTCCGATCATCACGTGAGACGGACTAGTCATCGTCGGTGAACATTTTCATGTTGATCGTATCTTCCATACGACTCGTGTTCGACCTTTCGGTCTCCGTGTTCCGAGGCCATGTCTGCACATGCTAGGCTCGTCAAGTTAACCCTAAGTGTTTTCGCTGTGTAAAACTGTCTTACACCTGTTGTATGTGAACGTAAGAATCCATCACACCCGATCATCACGTGGTGCTTAGAAGCGACGAACTGTAGCAATGGTGCACAGTTAGGGGAGAACACTTCTTGAAATTTTGTAAGGGATCATCTTATTTACTACCGTCGTCCTAAGTAAACAAGATGCATAAACATAATAAACATCACATGCAATTATATGGTTGTGACATGATATGGCCAATATCATATAGCTCCATTGATCTTCATCTTCGGGGCTCCATGATCATGTTGTCACCGGCTTGACACCATGATCTCCATCATCATGATCTCCATCATCGTGTCTTCATGAAGTTGTCACGCCAACGACTACTTCTACTTCTATGACTAACGTTTAGCAATAAAGTAAAGTAGTTTACAAGGCGTTGTTCAATGACACGCAGGTCATACAAAAAATAATGACAACTCCTATGGCTCCTGCCGGTTGTCATACTCATCGACATGCAAGTCGTGAATCCTATTACAAAGAACATGATCTCATACATCACAATTCATCATTCATCACAACTTCTGGCCATATCACATCACATGATCAATCGCTGCAAAAACAAGTTAGACGTCCTCTAATTGTTGTTGCATCTTTTACGTGGCTGCAATTGGGTTCTAGCAAGAACGTTTTCTTACCTACGAATCACCACAACGTGATTTTGTCAACTTCTATTTACCCTTCATAAGGGCCCTGTTCATCGATTCCGCTCCAACTAAGGTGGGAGAGACAGACACCCGCCAGCCACCTTATGCAACTTGTGCATGTCAGTCGGTGGAACTAGTCTCACGTAAGCGTACGTGTAAGGTTGGTCCGGGCCACTTCATCCCACAATACCGTTGAGCAAGAAAAGACTAGTAGAGGCAAGTAAGATGACAAAATCCACGCCCACAACAAAGTTGTGTTTTACTCGTGCAAAGAGAACTACGCATAGACCTAGCTCATGATGCCACTGTTGGGGAACGTTGCAGAAAATTAAAATTTTTCCTACGGTTTCACCAAGATCCATCTATGAGTTCATCTAAGCAACGAGTCTAGGGAGAGAGTTTGCATCTACATACCACTTGTAGATCGCGTGCGGAAGCTTGCAAGGTGATGATGTAGTCGTACTCGACGTGATCCAAATCACCGATGACCAGCGCCGAACGGACGGCACCTCCGCGTTCAACACACGTACGGGACGGGAGACGTCTCCTCCTTCTTGATCCAGCAAGGGGGAAGGAGAGGTTGATGAAGATCCAGCAGCACGACGGTGTGGTGGTGGATGCAGGGCGTCACAGCAGCAGGGCTTCGCCGAGACTACGAGGGAGAGACGTAACGGGGGGAGGTGGAGGCGCCAGGGGCTGGTGTATCAAGTCCCTCCTCTCCCCCACTATATATAGGGGTGCCAGGGGGGGCGCCGGCCCTAGTAGATGAGATCTACTAGGGGGGCGGCGGCCTAGGGGAGGTTTCCCTCCCCCCCAAGGCACCTAGGGGTGCCTTCCACCACTAGGACTCCTCCTAGGGGGAAACCCTAGGCGCATTGGCCTATAGGGGCTAGTGCCCTTGGACCATGATGGCCAAGGCGCACCCCCTACAGCCCATGTGGCCCCCCGGGACAGGTGGCCCCACCCGGTGGACCCCCGGGACCCTTCCGGTGGTCCCGGTACAATACCAATAACCCCGAAACTTGTCCCGATGCCCGAAATAGCACTTCCTATATATAATTCTTTACCTCCGGACCATTCCGGAACTCCTCGTGACGTCCGGGATCTCATCCGGGACTCCGAACAACATTCGGGTTTCTGCATATACATATCTTCATAACCCTAGCGTCACCGAACCTTAAGTGTGTAGACCCTACGGGTTCGGGAGACATGCAGACATGACCGAGACGCTCTCAGTCAATAACCATCAGCGGGATCTGGATACCCATGATGGCTCCCACATGCTCCTCGATGTTGTCATCGGATGAACCACGATGTCGAGGATTCGATCAAACCCTGTATGCAATTCCCTTTGTCAATCGGTACGTTACTTGCCCGAGACTCGATCGTCGGTATCCCAATACCTTGTTCAGTCTCGTTACCGGCAAGTCACTTTACTCGTACCGTAATGCATGATCCCGTGTCCAACACCTTGGTCACATTGAGCTCATTATGATGATGCATTACCGAGTGGGCCCAGAGATACCTCTCCGTCATACGGAGTGACAAATCCCAGTCTCGATCCGTGTCAACCCAACAGCTACTTTCGGAGATACCTGTAATGCACCTTTCTAGTCACCCAGTTACGTTGTGACGTTTGATACACCCAAGGCACTCTTACGATATCCGGGAGTTACACGATCTCATGGTCGAAGGAAGAGATACTTGACACTTGCAAAGCTCTAGCAAAACGAACTACACGATCTTTTATGCTATGCTTAGGATTGGGTCTTGTCCATCACATCATTCTCCTAATGATGTGATCCCGTTATCAACGACATCCAATGTCCATAGTCAGGAAACCATGACTATCTGTTGATCACAACGAGCTGGTCAACTAGAGGCTTACCAGGGACATATTGTGGTCTAAGTATTCACACGTGTATTACGATTTTCGGATAATACAATTATAGCATGAATAAAAGACAATTATCATGAATAATGAAATATAATAATACTTTTATTATTGCCTCTAGGGCATATTTCCAACACCTCTTATTAAAAAGCACTAGCTGGAGAGCACAGCCGTCATTTGCATTCATCACTATTAATTTATGTTGGGTGTGACTATGATTGGATCTCTTTTACCATGAATTACAATGTCTAGTCAGTACTTGATCTTTAAAGGTGCTCTGCATTTATGTTTTGCGGTCTTAGAAAGGGCTAGCGAGATACCATCTTGTTATATCATATTATGATTGTTTTGAGAAAGTGTTGTCATCCGAGATTTATTATTATGACTTGCTAGTTGATTATGATATTGATACGAGTGATTATGAGACCTGAGAATTATTGCAAATGTGGTTAGTTATGATTTATGCTGAAAACTTGAATGCTGGCTTGACATAGTTACAACAACAAGAGCAAATAGAGTTTGTAAAAGGTTTTCTTTCTTTCTTTCAGTTTGTCAACTGAATTGCTTGAGGACAAGCAAGGGTTTAAGCTTGGGGGAGTTGATACGTCTCCGTTGTATCTACTTTTCCAAACACTTTTGCCCTTGTTTTGGACTCTAATTTGTATGATTTGAATGGAACTAACCCGGACTGACGCTGTTTTCAGCAGAATTACCATGGTGTTGTTTTATGTGCAGAAAACAAATATTATCGGAATGACCTGAAACTCCACTGGAGGTCTTAGAAAAAATAATAATAAATCCTCGCCAAATATGAAGACCAGGGGGCCCACACCCTTTCCATGAGGGTGGGCCCCCCCTAGGGCGTGCCCCCTACCTCTTGGGCCCCCTAGAGACCCTCCGACGCCAACTCCAACTCTATATATTGAGTTTCGATGAGAAAAAAATCAGAGAAAAGAAATCATCGCGTTTTACGATACGGAGCCGCCACCAAGCCCTAAAACCTCTCGGGAGGGCTGATCTGGAGTCCGTTCGGGGCTCCGGAGAGGGGGATCCGTCGCCGTCGTCATCATCAACCATCCTCCATCACCAATTTCATGATGCTCACCGCCGTGCGTGAGTAATTCCATCATAGGCTTGCTGGACGGTGATGGGTTGGATGAGATTTATCATGTAATCGAGTTAGTTTTATTAGGGTTTGATCCCTAGTATCCATTATGTTCTGAGATTGATGTTGCTATGACTTTGCTATGCTTAATGCTTGTCACTAGGGCCCGAGTGCCATGATTTCAGATCTGAACCTATTATGTTTTCATGAATATATGTGAGTTTTAGATCCTATCTTGCAAGTCTATAGTCACCTACTATGTGTTATGATCCGGCAACCCCGAAGTGACAATAATCGGGACCACTCCCGGTGATGACCATAGTTTGAGGAGTTCATGTATTCACTATGTGCTAATGCTTTGTTCCGGTTCTCTATTAAAAGGAGGCCTTAATATCCCTAAGTTTCCAATAGGACCCCGCTGCCACGGGAGGGTAGGACAAAAGATGTCATGCAAGTTCTATTCCATAAGCACGTATGACTATATACGGAATACATGCCTACATTACATTGATGAATTGGAGCTAGTTCTGTGTCACCTTATGTTATGACTGTTACATGATGAACTGCATCCGGCATAATTATGCATCACTGATCCGGTGCCTACGAGTTTTCCATATACTGGTTCTCGCTTATTTACTTTCCCGCTGCTACTGTTACAATCACTACAAAATACCAAAAACATTACTTTTGCTGTCTTTACTTTTGTTGCCGCTACCACCACTATCATATTACTTTGTTACTAAACACTTTGCTGCAGATACTAAGTTTCCAGGTGTGGTTGAATTGACAACTCAGCTGTTGATACTTGAGAATATTCTTTGGCTCCCCTTGTGTCGAATCAATAAATTTGGGTTGAATACTCTACCCTTGAAAGTTGTTGCGATCCCCTATACTTGTGGGTTATCAGCCACGTGTTGGTCACCCTTTACGAGAGCACTTCTATGAGACGCGATTTATCGTCATGGAAGTGGACACTTCTGTGATGATAATTTTGATAATGTCATCGAACACTTCTACGACAGCACAGGTATGACTATCTTGATTCTGTCATAAAGTTGTCATGGATGTACATGCATGACAGAAAACGTGACCTACTGTAACAAACATGTATCATCATGGAAGTGTTTTTGTAGTGTAGTGATTGGGCGGTAGTACCGCACGCAAGCGGTACTACCGCTCCACTTCTGCTTAAGTTCCTGACCTACAGCGAGATCAGCAGAGGTGGGGCGATAGTAGAGACGGAAGTACCATAAGTGGTACTGCTACTCTACTTTCGCTCAACTGTCGCTAAGCGCGAAGAAGCAATAGAACACAAAGAATAAGTGGCAGTAGTCATGGAACTGGATCAGCGGTAGTACCTGCCGCTGCCTTGGGACAGGTTATCAGAAGCACAGAGGATGAACTCCAAAGGTGCGGGAATGGAAGTGGGTGCAAATGAAGATGTGTAAGTGTTTATTCCACCCAAACCTTTCCGATGCGGACCCCATCCTGATAGTACGGTTTTCTTACGACTCAAGTCCATCGAAAAAGAAACGCAGGAAAAATAACCGTCTTCACTCTATAACTCCGAGGGGCTCAAATCATCTTGTGCCATAGAATATCTGAAATGCTCAATGCACACGATTAGTCCGCAAATGCATTGTCATCAATCACCAAAACCACTAAGGGAGAAATATTCCCTAACAATAATAATCAGACAAGAGCGTCGGTGTTTAATGACTACGCCTCACGAATCCCCAAGGATTGGATCCGTGTTACCGTACTAAACCCTTCTGTCACTGCTGTTCAGAATAACACTTCATGTTCTCCCTTCACTTAGCCTCACCGTTGCTCGATCTCCATGATCTTGGGTACCAGGAGGGATGAAGATCGCAGACAAGACAAGAGACATCTACGGAACAATTTTATTTCACACATACGGGATGTTAATTCAAAGCCCTTCCATTGACCCCCACAACAAATACAAAGGGTTGCAAGGCCTATGCCTCAACCCATACCTTACCAAACTACTCACACATGGAGATCAGATCACAAGAACAAAACATTGAAGAACACATCTTGAAAGATTGATTGATTGCAAATATGTATTACAATGGGTGCTTTGTGCGATGCACGATTGCAAGTATGAACTAGAGGGAGTTGGGCTATGGTGGTGATGGGGCTATGGAGATGGAAATGGTGGCGGCTAGGGTTGATGAGAGGGGATGACGATGGTTTTGTTCTGGCTTCGTTCGACGCATCTCTGTTGACATTTTGATGGGGTCCCCTTTATGTAAATTGTTCATGTGGACAAGCTGCCTCAGAATTCATGCCATATGACCGCTCATACGGGTGCTCGCGGTCGTATGGAACGTCGTCTTTTGTGTTGTTTCTTCTAGTGTGCCTCCTGGTGATTCCTTCTTTCTTCATTTCCATTCATTTCCTTGTTCACACGTGATTTCTTCCCTTTTTAGCCCATTTCCTATGGAAACATATCAAAGAGAGGATTTGTGGAATCTTTTGCATTCGTTAGTCATTACTAGCAATATCGGATCGAATATCTCAGTTTTAATGAAATAATAAATCTCGATTTAAACTAAGGGTGGATGATGTAGAAATATCACTCGTCAACTTTCCCAAGCTTAAACTTATTGCCCTAGAGCAACATAGAGAGAAATCCAAATCATAAGGAACTCATTTGTTTAAACCAAAATAACGAAAAGGTTTTGGTTCACTTAGATCGGTACGCCTAGATAGCCCTCCCCTTCTTGACCTGAAAACTTAGTGCAGTTGTAGCGGTGGCATGGTTATTGCGTAGTGTTAGTGAAGCAAAGATAATCAACACAAAGTTTTTGATCTACTAGATAAAACAACTTTGCAACACTCAATTCTATTTATTCTAGACAGCACTTGCTTGTCGGAAATGCACGGAAGAGTTTTCTTCGATAGAGCCATAAAAATAAGTTAGGGACTGAAAGGCATGTAGAAAAACATGATGCTAGAGTGCTCATAAAAATGCCCACAGTTATCTTATCCTCAAGGCTCTTAAGCACTTCATGTCAATCATTGTTTGCTGAAACTTTGATTGTCACATGAAGGGATTATGCCAAGTAAGTGATCATGCATAGAGTTTCGTTGTGGCTTAATTTTTGGAACTATAAACCTTTGGTATTGTCTCTTTCGAGCTCTTGTGACCAGTCCCCTTTATTTACCACATACACACTCATTCAAAAGAAAGTCGAATAATATCTGTTTGTAGTGTTGCTACTACATATGATAACAAACTCATAGCCAAAATTCGAGTTGTTCCTCTGGTGGATCGTTCGTTGGCTAGCGGGGTCCTCAACATAACATCAAGAAAGGTGACAAAGCCACATTTACACATGTACACGTGCATAGGGTAGAAGGGCCATAGCACCAGCGAGTAGTAGGGATGGAGACGTAGGGTCTGAGTGTGGTTTTTGATGGGGACAAATGTTGGAGTCCTACAACGGTCCAAACTCTCGCAAAGTCCTCCTAGTTTGCTTCTGGTTGGTCCACGGATCGATGCGAGATAGCGTTAGAAGTTCTGCTAATCTTCGCGGTCTGAACATAGACATTTGCACACGATATAAGGGTCCGCTTTCAAGATGCCCTAGAGCCTACGATATCACGCGTTATGTAAGATACTTTAATAAATTTATTTGTTTACTAAGAGCATGATTAATAAACAGCCAACTAATGGCTATATGATGTTGTCATATCATTTATAGTTACTCATATAATAAGATTATCTATAAGGTTGACTATAAGATTAGTACTTTTCTCGTCTTCTCTCCATCTATTTCTTCACATTGATTGAGAGCACGCGTATACCTAGGCTCTTGCATGAGGGCCCACTACCCTTTTTCTTTTTCGAGAGTACGCAAAATGCGTACCTTAGCTTTATAGAAGATAGAGAAATAATTACAAGAGGTTATATTCCGGTGCCCAGCCACAGGCGGCTGTCACCACGACATCCACTCCACACACACAAAGCAACTACTCTATGATATTGGGTTCTCCTCTTCCTCGCACGGCTGCCCGCAGAAGAAATTCCTTGTGAACTGCCTCGGCTACTTCCACTTCCGAGGCCGTGGTGTTGTTGCGAAAAACTCTGTCGTTCCTCTGTTTCCAAATGTTCCAACATGCCGACGTGCATAGGGTATCAAAACCTTTGCGATCCCTCTTGTTGATGCGCTTCCTGGAGGCCATCCACCAATCACCCAGTGTATGGTCCCTGGTAGGTGTGAGCTCAGTGTCGATGCCAAGTTTCCTGAAACTGAGAAACCATACTTTCCTGGCATACACACATTGCACGAGAAGGTGCTCGACCGTGTCCTCCTCCTGCTCACACAGGAAGCAGGGTGACTATGCTCTTGCAATCCATGCATGTGCCTACGGTCAGATGTCCAAATCCTGTGTTGAAGTGCTAGCCACATGAAGATCTTACACGTTAGCTTAGCCCAACATCGCCAAACTGTCGACGCACATTGAAACCGAACACCTCCATGACACATCATCTTGTAGGTAGAATTTGCCGAATAAGTGCCACTAGCCTCCCACTGCCAGATTGGGACGTCCTCCATGTTTGGCCTTAGCTCCATTTGGAGCATTATCTCCCACATTCTTAAGAGCTGGAGCAGCTCCTCCGTGTTCATGTCACCCCTAATATCCTGGGTCCAAGCATGGAAGAGAAGAGCTTCATTGACCTTTCTCCTATTAACCACTTGCTTCCTGACCTTGCGAATGAGGAGTGGCGCGATCTCGCTGATGTTAGAACCATTGATCCAACAATCCCTCCAGAACAACACTTGCGAACCCTTGCCAACATTCCATTTTACCAAGTTGTCGAATGCCTTAGTCACATCTTTGCCTGAGTTGAGGTTCAAACCTTGCCAAGGTCGACCATTATCTGTCTGCTTCAACCACTCCCATCTTAGTCTGAGCACCAGTCCTTGTTTGTAAAGATCCATGACTCCAAGGCCTCCCAACTCTTTGGGGTGGCACACCCTTTTCCAAGCAACCGCGCACTTGCCTCCTTGGATCTCCTCAGTCCCAGCCCAAAAGAACGTGCGGCAGCCCTTATCGATCTTCTCCAGCGCCCACTTGGGGGCCTCAGCCACGATCAGATGGTGCGTGGGCCGCACGCGCACCACCTGATTAACAAGGATCAGGCGCCCCCGCCTAGTCACCATGCCGCGTTGCCATCCTGTCATTAGCTTCAACACGTTGTCCACAATGGGCTGCCAGTCCGATCTCGTGAGTTGCTTGAGCCCCAACTTGAGCCCTAGATACTTGATGGGAAACTTCTCCATCTGGCAAGGCAACGCCTGACGCACCCGCTCCTCGTCCTCTTCGTCAGATGGGATCAAAACAGCCGAGGATTTAGTGAAGTTGACCCTGAGACCCGATGCTTCACCAAAGATCGAGAGTGCATCCTGGACGAACCAAAGGTCCGATCTCCAAGGCCGAATAAACATGATCACATCATCAGCATACAACGAGAGTCTTTGCATTGGCGTGCAACCTGGCATCTTGCTAACCACATTCAATCCCTGTGCCTTGATCACAAGGGACGTGAGCACATCCATCGCAATGACAAACAGGAGCGGGGAAATGGAGTCCCCTGCCTTAAACAACAAGCATGCATGAACTTCCTGCCTGCGCATCCATTTACCACCACTCGTGAGCTGGCAGTCCAGAGGAGGATCAAAATCCAAGATCTCCAAGTGCTCGAAAAGCCATTTGCCCGTAGCACCTCGAAAAGAAAAGGCCACGACAAGGAGTCAAACGCGCGCGAGATATCCAACTTGAGCATAACTCCCTGCGTCCTCCTTTTGTGAAGTTTCCTTGCTAGTTGTCTCACAAGCAAGAAGTTATTATGAATATTCCTTCCCTTGATGAAGGCCGATTGGTTCACTTGGACCAACTCACTCATACGCGGCCGCAACCGCATTGCCAATAGCTTCGAGGCCATCTTCAGGATGCTATGAAGTAAACATATTGGCCTAAACTCATTGATCTGGCAAGCATCCGGGTTTTTTGGGATCAAAGTGATCAGTGCCTGGTTGAGCCTCCCAAATCCACGCCCATTGTTGATAAAGATCTTATGCATAGCAGCAATCACATCCCGCTTGACGATCGTCCAAGCTTTCTGGAAGAAAATCCCAATAAAACCATCCGGCCCCGGTGCGCAATCCGAGGGCATGTCCCTCACCACATTCCAAATTTCCTCCTCTTGAAATACCATGTCTTGGTCTGCCAGATCTACTTGCTCGATGCCCAAGAACTCCAAGTCCAGCGTGTGCTCGCCAAGCACACAGGTGCCAAGCAACTCGCTATAAGCTTCGAAGAACGCCTCCTCCTTCCCAGCCTAGTCTGTTATAGTGCGACCATCCACTGAGATCGTGGGTATGAAGTTTTTTGCTTTCCTCCCATTCGCCACCAAGTGGAATAACTTGGTATTGGCGTCACCCTCCTGCAACCATCCGACATCGTTCACCAGTCCCACTACCTTTTTTCATGTCTCTCTTCCACATAAGCAAAATTGTCATGTAAGCGGGCTACAAGTCTATGCAAGAGTCCACTTCCCTTACTTTTTCACGTCCCTCTTTCATATAAGCAAAATTGTCATGTAAGCGGGCTATAAGCCTGCTATTGTACTTGCTCTAACATTGAAGTCAGTGCTTGCAAGCAACAGCTTGTTTACTTCACATTATTTTCTCATTTCCAGGTTACCAAATATATTTGTTTACTTACTACTACTGGTATCTAAAGTTAACATTGCAAACAATGTTACAACTAGCACGCATCATGTAGAAAATAACTATAGGAGCCTGCCTACAGTTTTCAGTTCAGAAAAAGAAAGCAAGGTCGCCGTTGAGATCTTGATGAGAATCCTGAATTTTATCCTCCCTTCTTCGCTGGAAATGAGCTTGATTTATATGAAATTAATGAGACCTTTCTACCAGACGACTACCGCAAGACACATCCAGATTATGCCCAGGTAGAACGACAAAATTTCATCAACTGTGTCATCTTCTTTTTCAGATCGAACTTCCATATGGTTCATTTTATCCACATCCACTGATGATGCACCAGGAAGCAACTACACATCCACTGATGACTCGAAGGAAGGATTCTTTTACAGCTCGAGGACCAGAGATGAGGCACATAACTCATGCTAAAACCACACTTGACATTGTAATCTAGCAACCTATACTCTAAGAGCCAACTGATCCTGCCATGAGATCTTCCTCTTCCCAGCTCGCGCCGCCGCAGGGTTCCGAGCATCCCAGAACGCCGACATTTTCGAGTCACTAGGACCGGCGACAACATTGCCCTCTAACATGTACTTGTTCACCTTGTCTGCCCTAGCAGTCTCCTGGTAACCATGAAATTCTTCGGTCTCCTCAGAGGAACTCTGAAAGAGCAAAACCCATTCAGATGAGATGAGATCAGATGAAACAGCAATGTCACTACCAAAGCTAAGATTTCCAAAGCCATTACCAGCTCACAAGCCTCGTTGAGGTCGATAACCGGAGACGCCCGTGGAACCGGATGCTGCCTTTGCTGCTGTGCGGGCTGATGACCTTTGCTTGAACTCCCAACAGCCTGAACGGACCGGTGGTGATCAACCCACACGGCTGTCCGGGAAGTAGGCGCCATTGCCGGGTTCTTCAATCTATAAACAGCAGTCTGAGATGGATTTTCGGACATCGATGTGTACCTTCTCCGCAAAAACCTGCAATGTCATAGGGTTCAAATGAAAAATGGTGTTTATCATCAGAGCGCATTGATTGGCAATCAGATAATATAACGAAGAGTTGAGCATTTGGTGATTACTTGACTTCAGCCGAAAGCCTTTGCTTTTTCAGCTTCTCCAAATGCAATCTGTTCTTCTTTGCTGCAGTTTCCTGATGAAGTCAACAAAAGCAAATTATCAGACACCAACGGCCTGAGTGTTGTTGGCACATGATAACCCCAACAGATTAACAAATCAAGAAGGCAATTTGCTGGAAATCCGCTCAGGCCAAGTAATGCACGATCCTTTGCTAAAAGGATCATGAATGGAGTATAAAATGGACTAGTACGCCTCAATCAAATCTTGAACATATGCTCTGATGAGGCGAAAAGATCAAACTTGGAACCTCGAATTTAACCCCGAAGGTTGAGTTTAACCCTAAGAACACCAGATCCAAAAGAAACACCCCAAGAAACAAAAGGCAGAATAACTCCTGGGGAAAAGGGGGAACAGTAAAACCACAAAGATCAGATCAAACACAAGGCGAAGAACAAGAAAACAAGATTGACATCGAACACAAGAAACCCCCAAACCTGAGATCAGATCGGGGATCAAAATCAAAGAAACAGTAAAAGAAGCCGGCGCGCCCACCTTGAGGAGCTCCTTGTAGTCCTGGAGGAGGCTCTGGTACCTCTGGCTCGCCCTGAACGCCTCGCCCCCGTCGCCGCGGACGGGCCGGGGCGCGCGAGGCAGCGGCCGAGGCGTCATCGCAGCAGCCGCCGCCGGCTGGGCCAGGACCACCTTGTGAGCCCTCTTCATCGCCGCCTCACCTCACCGCGGTTGGGAACAAGAAGAAGCCCGGCGGATCGTGGAGAGACGGAGGAGAAAGCGAGAGGGGACGGGACCGAGGGAGGGAGGGGGGAAGGAAGGAGATAATACTAATAAAGGTTGGAAGGGGAAGCAGGGGAGGTGTGGGTGGAAGTTTCTTGCGCCTGCTCCGTCCGCCCTCTCTCTCTCTCTCTCTCTCTCTCTCTCTCTCTCTCTTCCCGCGCCGTGTGAAGGGAGGGAGCGGAGGGGACTGCTCTGACCCATGAGTGAGATGGTGGTGCCGAAAACCCAAAAGGGCCCATGGTGAGTGGTGACCGAGGATGGATGAGAACAGGGAGGGAAGGCGAGGAGGCCGGCGCGCACGCAATGAACACCAACAAGGCAACAACTCTTTTCTCTCTCCCGTTGTTTCTCTCTCTAGGCAGACTCGGCTCGGCTCTAGTGGGCGGTGGTAGAGGGGGAGGTGGTGGGTGGTAATGGCATATGGAGTGGACGGGAGTAGTGGGGCGCTGTCTCTCCTTTCCCTCGCTCGCTTGCCGCCCGGCCTCCACGAGGAGCGAACCAGTCGGTCGTCTCTCGTGTCATTGGTGGCGAGGAGGCTACTAGAGCGAGCGACTGGGCTGGGGGAGGGAGACAAAGAAAAGGGGAGGGTGAATGTGACGATGCAGACCGGCCCCGTACCTCCTCCCCTTGCCGTGTTTCTCCCTCTAGAAATGTCATGGCCAGTTGGCCACACATCCATCCAGCCCTGGGAAAAAGCAGGTATTGGGGGGCGTGGGTGGACGTCAGGACATGGACGCCGGCTTTGTCTCTCTCCCCTCTCCACCTCTCCAATTCTCCATGGATGGCTGGGATCTCTTCTTTATTTCCCGGCAGCCTGTCCTCTAGAGAGAGAAAGCCGCGACCCACAATTTGTGGGTGGGTGTGCGTGATGGTGGCTGCGACATGGCTGCTGCCGCTGCTGCCCCGCACGCATTGATACAGGATGATGGGTGCGGTGGGGCTCGGTGGGTGGGCAATGGCGTTTGACATTGTAGCTCTGCCAATTAAATATTGCTGCTGCTGCTAGGCTGGGGAGTGACGGAACTGTCCTCAAATGCGAATCTTGCCGAATGAGATGCTGAAAAACAAGCAACTTCCAATTCACATTCTGTCACCTCCGAGAGTAAGAGCATCTCCAGCCGTTTGCCCTCCTAAAAGGCATAAAAATCGTCGTCTCAGGACGAGCCAGCGGTAGAATCGGTGTTGGGACGGTTGGGTATTGAGCTGTCGCCCCAGTCGCCGATAGAATGGGCCGCTTTTCGGTCTAGATAAATAGAAAAATGGCCTGATATCGATGAGAAATGGCCTATATTTGGTGTGGTTTGCCGTTAAATTTTCAACATAAATAATTTTTTATCACATAATTTATCATAGAAAATCAAATAATTGAACAACAAATAGTTCAATACAAATTATATAGTTCAACAAATAAAAACTCATCACACGTTGAGCTAGGCGTCTTCCTTAATCCTCCATAGGTGCTCCATCAGATCCTGCTGCAGTTGATGATGCACTTGTGGGTCTCGGATCTCCTGATGCATACTGAGGTAGGCAGTTCAAGTTGCCGGTAGCTGGTGATCAATTTCGACTAGAGGACCCTGCCTGTAGTATGGTTCAGTGTTAAACACTAACTCTTCCTGCCCGCTCTCGATGATCATGTTGTGCAAAATGACACAACAAGTCATGATCTCCCCTATTTGATCTTTCGACCAGGTCTGAGCAGGGTACCGGACAGTAGCAAATCGAGATTGGAGCACACCAAATGCCCACTCGACATCCTTCCTGCAAGCCTCCTGCACCTTGGCAAGGTGGGACTTCTTGCCTCCTGGCACATCGTTTGAGAGTCTTCACAAATATAGACCATCTCGGATAGATGCCATTAGCTAGGTAGTACCCCTTGTTGTAGTGTCGCCCATTGACCTCGAAGTTCACCGGAGGAGAATGACCTTCAACAAGCTTGGGAAAGACAGGGGAGCACCACGTTGATGTCATTGTGAGTTCCTGGCATACCAAAGAAGGAGTGCCAAATCCAGAGGTCGTCACCGCCTCAAGTACCACATTGCAACCGCCTTTGGCGCCTTTGTACATCCCCTGTCAAGCAAATGGGCAGTTCTTCCATTTTCAATGCATTCAGTCGATGCTTCCAAGCATCTTAGGAAATCCTCTTGCTGCATTCTGTGCTAGGATCTGAGCAGTGTCTTCCGCATTGGGTGTTCGCAAGTATTGCGGTCCAAACACTGCCACCACTGCCTGACAAAACTTGTAAAAACACTCGATGGTGGTGGACTCGACCATGTGCCCATAGTCGTCGAGTGAATCACCGGGAACTCCATATGCAAGCATCCTCATCGCTGTCGTGCACTTCTGGATTGAGGTGAATCCAAGTTTGCCGGTGCAATCCTTCTTGCACTTGAAGTAGCTATCGAACTCACGGATGGAATTCACAATCCTGAGGAAAAGCTTTCGGCTCATCTGATAACAGCGCCGAAATGTTTTGTCGTCGTGCAATGGAGCGTCGGCGAAGTAGTTGGAGTAAAGCATGCAGTAGCCCTCGAGATGATGCCGGTTCTTTGCTTTCATTGCTCGCCAGCAGGTCGGCGAGGGCGACGAGGACCATGAGATGTTCCTCTTCCTGGACGTCGGCCTTGGCTTCCTCTTCCAGCAGCGCGGCGAGCCCTTCATCGTCGTCCGAGTCCATTACCGAGGCAGGCAAATCACCGAACACCTTGCGGGCGCGGTGGGCGCGCACCCGCCGCTACACCACCCCTCCACGGTCAGAAATGCCAGAAAAATCACTCAGCCGGTGGTGGAGAGGCTGCCTCGGCGAAACCTTTGCTCTTTTTCCGGCGGGGATGGACTATCTAGCGATGGCGGGCGGTGGGCGGCGCCGGGATCAGCCGGTTGGCAGCCGAGCGCGCGGGGGGTGGGAGGCGAATCTGGAAGAAAGACTTGACTTTTCACCCGACGGTGTGGGCCAAACGTGCTTTTCCCTAGCGCCGGAGCCCCCGAGCGCCCCCAGTGTGCCGGGTTCGGCCTGCGATCGCCGGGCCCAAAAACGGGTCGAACCGGCGGATTTTGGCATCCTGGGGGCGTGACTGGGCGTTTTTTCGGTGTCGGCACCGAAAAAGTCACCTGGGGGGGTCTGTTAGGGGCATGGCTGGAAATGCTCTAAAGGCAAGGCTGCCCCAAGATCGCAAACTAAGAGCATGTTCAATACATGATGCAAATTAGGGGATGTAAAAATATATATCTTTAAAAAGTGCATTTTATACATCTTAAAAAGAAGATAACTCCAACATATGGTGTATTCCCTCCGTCCCATAATGTACTAGTGTCAAAAACTCTTACATTATGGGACGGAGCCACGGAGGGAGTGTACTGTAAAAGTGCAACTCCAATAGATGATGTATATTTGGTGATGTAAACCTTCTACTTCAACAAATAATTTTGTTGAGCATGTTGCGTGTGACGTGGAAGAGACCGGCCGGTGGTGGGTCAGAGCGTTGATGGGCAGCTCAAAGCCCATCTGGGGTGGGCAGCGGCTGCTTCAATAGCCTCTGGCCGGGCGCGCGGTTGCCCAAGGACTCCGCTTGCGACGACGCAACGACAAAGAAACCGCCGGCTTGGTGGGTTGTGGTGGTCGCGCGGCTGCCCTATTAGCTTCGGCGATGGGCAGCGGCTACCAGGGAAGGCGGCCTTGAGCTGCTACAGCCATTATGGCCGCCGGAGCTCCGACGAACCTCCGCATCTGCCGCGCGGTCATTGGAGGGGCGGACTAAATTCAGCGGGTCGTCAGCGATTAGGGTGGCGCAGCTGGCAGGGGGACAGGCCGCGGGGTCGCGGCAAGGTCGGGGATGGATGGATGGGCGGCGGCCGAGCAGAAATCACTGCGACGGAGGTGGACGGTCATTGGCGGGACGAACTCAAATCGGCGAGTCATCGGCAGCTAGGGTTGCGCGGCTGGTGGCAGGGATGGATGGACGGGCGGCGGTGTTTTCGGGCAGAAATCGCCAGCGGCGGAGGCGAGGCAGGCGGCAAACGGGCGGGCGAAAGCGAAATGAAGGTGATTGGGCGGTTGGCGTGCGGGTGCCTGTTTTACATCTCCTGTAGGTGTAGATGTATATTTGCATTTCGAGGTATTGTATTTTACATCTCCGGGAGGCGGAGATGTAATTATTTTTGCATCTACATCTATGTTGAAGATGTGATTTGGGGTCTCGGAGATGCAAAAGTTAGTTATTTTTACATCTACATCATCTATTGGAGATGCTCTAACAGTCTCTTGAAAGTGCTAGTTATCGACTGGAGGGGGGGTGAATAGGCGATTTTTATGAAAGTCTTCAAAACATGGGAGTTTCGAAGACAAACGATAGAAATGAACCTATAACCATGCAGCGGAAGGTAGACTACACTAGACAAGGCATAGTCAAGTATTCAATAAAGTGAGAGCACGAAGACTAATAGCAGCTAGGCAGTACGGATCAAGATGAAAGATAGTATGAAACCAATTTGAACAAACAGTCACACAGTGAAGACAAATGGACAATGCAAACAGGCAATGACTTCAGAAGGACCAACTGTAAATAAAGAGATGGGAAGGATAGAACCAGTGGCTTGTTGAAGACAATGATTTGTTGGACCAGTTCCAGTTGCTGTGACAACTGTATGTGTGGTTAGGGAGGCTGAGATTTAACTCAGAAGACCATGTCTTCGCCTTATTCCCCTTGAGCTAAGGACACCCAGTCCTCGACCAATCACTCTAGTAAGTGTCGTGGTTCTAAGTCTGATAGTAATGTAGGGGGGTAGGTATGGAGAGGCAAGATCTTAGCTATGGAGTAGTTGTAACCACACGAGGTTTACGAGTTCAGACCCTTCTCGGAGGAAGTAATAGCCCTACGTCTCGGAGCCCGGAGGCGGTCGACCGGATTATGTGTGTATGAATTACAGGGGTTCGAACCCTTTACACTGAGAAGGGGGGTGGCTTATATAGAGTTCGCCAGACCCCTCCGGCCCTTAGTTATGCAGGGGTTTCAAATACATTAAGGTCGGGCGTTACTGGTAACGCCCCTAATAAAGTGCTATGATGACCATAAAAGCTACTTAATGACCGACCGTTAGCGTGCGGAGTGACTTTAGGTCTCCTGGCCGTCGAGTGGTTGGATCTTGGTCGAGTAATTGCTTCTTGGTCGAGTGTCTTCGAGTCTGTCGAGTGGAACACCTCCAAGTCGATTGAAAGGTGATTTCTTCTAGAGATGTCCTTGGGTAGGGCAGTTAGGACAGGTCCATGACCCTACCCTAGGTACATAGCTTCATCATTAGCCCCCGAATGGATCGAGGTTTGAGTGGGGAAGGAGTTGAGAACTTCTCTGATTCATTGTTCATGCCATGAGCATATCTTGTTTCGGATCAATGAACCTGAGTGATGACAGCAACTTCCTTTTCAGTCGCCTTGATCCATTCTTAGTATTTTGTCGAGTGAGTTTCTTTACTTGAAAAGCTCCGAGTGACGGTGTGGAGGAGATCTTCCGTCTGACAAGTTGTTCTACTGCCCGCAGATTTTGCGGGATTTGAATTTTGGGAAGCGCGCGGGACGGGGGAGGCCGCAGTAATCGGATGGGATAGGGCGGAGCCGCCTCGATCTCCACGCCACCTTTTTCGCCACGTATCACGCGCGCGATTGTTATGAGATTTGACAGGATTGTCCGGGCCTACCAGTCAGTCACTCGGAAGCGACCTCACATAAGGCGTTGGACCGGGGTTTCTTGAACAGTGTGTTCTCATTTCCTCTTCTCCTCTTCAGGCTTCTTCGTCGCGCTCGCTCTCGCCCCAGCACCGCCGCTCCGTACGCGTCTCGCCGGTGACAATGGGGAAGGAGAAGATGGCGGCTCTGGAGCGGGCGAAGAAGGCGACGGCAAAGGCGAAGGGGAAGGCGACCAGTCGGGGTGGATCTTCCTCACGAGCCGGCCTGCCGAAGGGCTGGATCCAAGGCGACTGGATCCGCTCGGCGATCCGCCAAGAAGACCTTGACGACCTAGCTGACGGAGGACTGATCCCCCATGGATCGGCGCGGCTTTCGGGGAAGGAATCCGAGCCACAACCTCGGGAGGGTGAGCGCGTTCTCCTTGCCACCCACGTTGACCGTGGATTTTCCTTGCCTCCTCACCCTTTCTTTTGGGGATTTCTAAATTTCTTTGGGGCACAACTCCACCACTTCACTCCCAACACAATCGTGTATCTCGCTGCTTTCGTGTCTTTGTGCGAGAATTTCTTGGGTTGTCGGCCTCACTGGGGTCTTTTCAAGCACATTTTCACCTGTCGTTCTCAGACGGTGAAAAAGGCCAATCCGAGTGACGAGAGAACACAAGTGATTCAGATGTGTGGGGGTCTTGGTGTTCAGATGAGAGGGAAAAGTTCCTTTCCGGCCATGATTCTTCCTGACTCGGTCCGCGGATGTCAGTTGACCTGGTTTTACTGCAAAGATCAGCCGACGCTAGGGCAGTCAACTGGCCTCCCTCCTTTTACCATGGACCGAGTGAGGAAACCCTCCTCTTTGAAGGTGCTCCCGGAGGAGAAGGCGCAAGTTAGGGTGCTGGTCGAACGAGTGGTCCAGCTTATCCGTGACGGGGTCACTGGTATGGATCTCTTGGAGGTTTTCCTTCGGCGGCGCATCCAGCCTCTTCAAGCTCGAGACCATCCGATGTGGATGTATTCGGGTCTTGACGACACCACTCGGATTCACCCGAAGGAGGTCGATGACGACACACTGGAGGGGTGGCTGTCGGGCATCACCGGAAACAAGGACAACCCCAGGGGAGCCAGGAGAGTTCCTCCATTCGACCAGTCCCACGAACTAGAAAAGGTTCGATTCTGAGCTTTTGATTATAATTTGAATTCACTCGCGCAGCTGTCTATACTGCATCGACTGACTTTATTCTTCTTGCTTTCTTTCAGGCCCTTATCGAAATGTACTCAGTGCCCAACGGAGAGTAAGAGCAAGATCTGGAAGGAGAGGCGAGCGGCGGCGACAGTGGCGAATGGCATTCTGACTGAGAAGAGGACGAAGAAAGCGATGACTCAAGTGACGAAGAAGAAGTCGAGTCGCCTCCTCGCAGGGAGAGGCGATCCAAGCTTGACCAAGAACGACCGAGCGCCCGTGAAAAGGCGATTGCTCAGACTGGTCAGTCTTCAAAGCGTCCTCGGACATATTCACCAACCCCAACTGAAAAAGTGTCAAAGCATCTCAAAGTTGCAGAGCAGAAGCCTCGGAAGGCGTTGCCAAAGATTAAGATTGACATCCCCGTCGCTTCTGCGTGAGTGTCTCCCTTTGTATTCACTCGACGCTCCGTGCTGTTTATTTTTTCTTGATTTAACCATACGAACTTTGGAACTGGCAGCGCTGCTACTTCCGGGACCTCATCTTACAGAGATGAGGATGAGGTAATGGAGGATGCAGTCACTTCCAATCTGGGTATGATTTCTGTCATTTTGTCTTTATTTGGTCGACTCAACTGCAATGTGTACCATTGGGTGATGTGATTTTGGCGATTGATCTTTGAACAGCTCCTAACATTATTGACCTCCCCGATGATGATGACGAAGAGCCTGAGAGGCCTTTGACAAGGAAAAATAGGAAAGCTCCTGCAAGCAAGGTGCCACAGTCAACGCCGATGGCGGAACCAGTCGTTCAGGACGCTGGTGATGCCAATCGGGGTTCTGTTACCTTCGCCGTACCATTGTCGAGTGCCCTGCCTTCTTCGTCGACTGCTCAAGCTCCTGCCGACCCACCTTTAGTTTTTGCGATCCATCATGTCCCAGAGGACAAAGTGAATGCTGCCAAGGAAGCCATACGCCAGGCAGGCATTATGATGGAGAAGGTGAAGATGGTGCGGGACGCCAGTCAGGCCGCCTGTGACGCCAGCTCGGCTCTCCAAAGCAATGTTCAGGTTAGCTGGTCACCGCTTGTTCTATTAGGATATGCTATCTGGAGACTCTCTTTCCTTTGCATCTGTACACCCACTGGGTGCGTCGATTGAATTTTTGGAGTAGTGGGGGCACGCTGAGTGCACCCACTGGGTGTAGTCCCCGAGAGTACGATGGACTGCTGGCAGTCGACTGTAGTCTTTGTATTTTGATTCTTTCGCTCGATCTGGTATGGCCGTGTCGAGTGTAAACCGAACCGGTGGGGGCACCCAAAGTGCACCCACTGGGTGTAGTCCCAGAGACTATGGTGGATAGCGGGCAGTCGCCCGTAGTCTTAGTATTGATTGTCTTTGTCGTTTTTCGCTGTAAAATTACTTCCCCTCCCTATTTGCAGAAATCTTGCGATCTTGGAGCTCGCTTTGCTGACTTGGAGAAACAGCAGATACAGCTAAACCTTGACTTGGAATTGGCCAAGACAAAGCTGCAAAAGGCCAAGGACGACACCAATGGTAAGACGAGCTTGTCGACTGGTTTGTCTTAGGCTTGAGTACCCTTCCGCTCTTTCTGAATCAAGCACCATTTCTTTGCAGAAAAACTGAACGAAGCTCTGGCGAAGACAGATCAGGATTTGGCTGTTGCTCAAAAGAAAGCTGACGACAGAACCGCTCTGGCTGAACATAAACTGGCTTCAATCGGCCAATTGGAAGAAGAGAACGCCAAGATGAAATATGCCCTGAACGAAGCCAACAAGGAGTGCACGTGCTTGAAAAAAACAATGTCAACCTGTATGAGAAGATGGAAGGCATCGCTCGCAGGAGGGACGATCTAGAGAGTTATCTGAGGAGCCTTGCCAAGAAGTTGTTCATCAAGCTTGAAGGTATACATTTTGTTCCGACTGATGTTTTTTTTGTCGACTCAGCATACGAAAATTGACTTATCCTTGGATCGTGAATGTAGAGTTTTGCCAGAACTTCGAGGAGGAGACTGGGCGGATTGAGCCAGGTTTGGACCCCATCAACTCTCCCGTGAAAGATGAAACTGCCATGAATCTGCTCCGACTGGAATCCCGCATCGACGGTGTTGTGGACTACTTGGCTCGACTGAAGGTCGCCATGTCACAGATCGACACGGCACTTTGGCCAGGGGCCACGCTCCAGAATGATCTCGAGTCTCTGATGACTCGACTTAACGAGATCCCTGGTCGAGTGCAAGAGTGGAAGAAATCTTCTGCCTGGTGTGGTGCTGATGTGGCTCTGTCTTTGGTTCGTGTCCACTGCAAGGAGGTGCGACAAGATAAGCTGGCAGCAATCAAGGTCGCCAACACCCAGAGGCATGACTTCTAATCTTTTGTGGAGACTTTTATTGCTGCAGCCACTCGGATCGCCAACGGTGTCGACCTGGACGAGTTCGTCGAGCCTGCCAGTCCTCCTCCTGCGGAGTGAACAAACTTTTATGCCCCACCTTAAATTTGCCTTGGAATGCCGAGTGGTTTTTGTAACCGTTAAACTCTTTCAGGCTGAATGCCCGAGCACTTCGATCTGCGCTCAGCCAAGTTTGCCAGGCGCGCGTCCTCCAAGGCACGAGCCTCGGGGGTTTCTCCAACGATAGGAGTGTGCAGTGCATCCATGTTCCGGCGACGAAGTTCTTCTCTCTGCAGCAACGTGAGAGGCTCGGGGAGATATTCCTCATGGGGATGCGATGGGTCGCCTCCACCTGCGCCTCCGTTGGTGCGGGGAAAACCGGGAGGACTGCGCGGTCCATCGACCATCAGAACCTCCACCGCCGGATCACTGCTGTCGCACTCAAATGTGGTCTCTGCGGAGCCAGTCGACAGGTCGAACATGCCGTAGAGGGATTCGTCGGGCTCGATCGCCGTGACTTGAGGGGTGGCCGACTGGCGTGCCACCGCGTGTCTCACCCACCGCCGAAGTCTCGACCGACCGGAGCGCTTGCGCCGGCGGGAAACAGGGAGGGAGGACAACATAGGGGCCGACCGATAATGGGTCGACGGTTGCCGCAAGAGGACGCCGCGAACGCACGCGCGAAAGTGTGTTGCCCCGCGGACAGGGAGTGCGTTGACGTCGAGCGGAGCCTCCTGAAGCCAAGCAGAGTCGTCGGCGAGGAACGTGAGCGCGCCGAGACGGATCTCGCGGCCCTCCACCAAAACTCTGCCAGAAACCATGATGGTTTGGATCGGAAAAGATCGCAACTCCTCCAACAAATCGCTAAGACACCGGCCCCACGGTGGGCGCCAACTGTCGTGGTTCTAAGTCTGACAATAATGTAGGGGGGTAGGTATGGAGAGGCAAGATCTTAGCTATGGAGTAGTTATAAGCACACGAGGTTTACGAGTTCAGGCCCTTCTCGAAGGAAGTAATAGCCCTACGTCTCGGAGCCCGGAGGCGGTCGACCAGATTATGTGTGTATGAATTACAGGGGTGCGAACCCTTTACACTGAGAAGGGGGGTGGCTTATATAGAGTTCGCTAGACCCCTCCGGCCCTCAGTTATGCAGGGTTTCAAATACATTAAGGTCCGGCGTTACTGGTAACGCCCCTAATAAAGTGCTATGATGACCATAAAAGCTACTTAATGACCGACTGTTAGCGTGCGGAGTGACTTTAGGTCTCTTGGCCGTCGAGTGGTTGGATCTTGGTCGAGTGATTGCTTCTTGGTCGAGTGTCTTCGAGTATGTCGAGTGGAACACCTCCAAGTCGATTGACAGGTGATTTCTTCTAGAGATGTCCTTGGGTAGGGCAGTTAGGACAGGTCCATGACCCTACCCTAGGTACATAGCTTCATCAGTAAGTCTTCAAGGTAGACTTCCAAATCTTCACAGACTTCGTTCACCGGCAATCCACAATGACTCTTGGATGCTCAGAATGCAACGCCTAACCGGCTAGAGGATTCACAGTCCTCAAGTGTAACAAGTCTTCAGATCACACAGACAGGAAGACTTTAGTGATGCCTAACACTCTTTGGCTCTGGGTGTTTAGGGCTTTGTCCTCGCAAGGATTTCTCTCTCAAAAGCTTCGGAGGTGGGTTGCTCTCAAATGGCAAAAGCCGTGCACTAACTCTGAGCAGCCACCAATTTATGGTGTAGGGGGTGGGCTATTTATAGCCACTAGGCAACCCGACCCATTTTGTCCAAAACGACCCTGGGTCACTAAGGAACTGACACGTGTTGCGACAACTTTACTTAGGCTACAAGTAAAGCTGACTCATCCAGCTCTGGATAAGATTTGCTCTCATTGTCTTCGCTCGAAGACATATGATTTTGGTTAAGCATCACTTCAGTCACTCTGACTTTGTTCACTGGGACCCCACTTAACAGTACGGTGGTTCCTATGACTCAACAAAGAAGAAAAGGAAACAACGAAACAACTAAGTCTTCGCGCTCCATAGTCTTCACGCAATGTCTTCTCTTGTCATAGTCTTCAATGTGAATGTCTTCACATACCACCTTTGTCTTCAATGTCTTCATACATTTTTAGGGGTCATCTCCGGTAGGTAAACCGAATCAATGAGGGACTACTACCTGTGTTATCCTGCAATTCTCACAAACACATTAGTCCCTCAACCAGGTTTGTCGTCAATACTCCAAAACCAACTAGGGGTGGCACTAGATGCACTTACAATCTCTCCCTTTTTGGTGATTGATGACAAACTGGTTGAAGTTTTCAACGGGGATAAAAGTATGTGAAATTGTAAAGGATTTAGGTATTGTCTTCGTAAGTAGCAGAAAGCCCCCCCCCTAAAGATGTGCATATATGTATTTTGCTTTTGAATGCAAATGCACATGGCAGGTTGTACTTGCGGAGCTCCTCTTATACTTATGAAGACAATTCATCATGCATGAAAGGATATAACAAAGATAATGACATGCATAATGAAAAAATGGACGTCTGCAAAATGACTTCGTGCAGAATTTATCGTCGCACATGCGGAATTTATCATCGCATCACATAGTGTCGAAAAGGTAGCAGACGACCATCAAGTTTAAGTGTTACAACTCAAGACGAACTAAATATATCAAAAGCGAGAGTTGTAAGCACTTGGCAAATGTAGCAAAAGTATAGCAACCACCCATATGGACCCGCTTGAAACTATCAACTCATGCTTCTCCCCCTTTTGTCAGTAATGACCAAAAAGGTTTGAAGACATTGAGCTTCTACTCGTTCCCATGAGGAGTAAGCGATGCAGCAGGGTTGTCGTTGAGGTTCGGTGGTGTAGAAGAACTTGGTGCAGTGTCGATACGCATTGAAGTTGGAGGTGGTGAGGTAGCATCATCTTGATCATCTATGACTCTGGCATTAACTGTTGGAGCTGAGGAAGAATAGTCAGAGTCTTCAAGTGAGGGAGTCCGATGCAAGTGAGCATTCCTCGGAGTTGTTGAGTCGAACTTGAATCTCTCTGTGAAGCCATCGTCTTGAAGATCAGCTTCAGCACTGAGTAACGTCAAACTCTTCCATGACCTCCGACATGTTTCATGTGTAACAAAGGCATTCTTGGTGGCAAGATTTCAAATGCGATTGACGTCCACCAAGAGGCTTTGCATCTGACGCTTAAGCCAGTCATGATGCTTATCCTGTTTCTGATGTAGAGCGATGAGAAGCTCTCGGTCACGGTCATTGAGAACACGAGATCGCTTCCGAGGCCTTTGGGCGATGGTACTTGCAGTGGCTTCAATTTGGGTGCGAGGGACACGTGTATTGCCAGCCAAGTGATAAACACGAGAAACGGCCTAAACTCCTTCAATGGGCTGGGTGAAGCTTTGATGATCGACATTGTGAAGATAAATTGGCTCCTTTGCAGGCTCTGGGTAAATGACTTTGATAGACAGATCAACCTCTGGCAAGAATATAAGGTGATTGCGCGCAGACAGCTGATAGTTGACAGCAGAGTGAAGCTTGATGAGGCGCATTACCCATGGAGCATAGAACTTCAGACCAAAGATATCGGAGCCAGATGCAGCCAATTGCCTGATGAAGAAGTCTTGAGCATTGAAGCTGATGCCATTGAAGATATAGAAAACCAATGTCTTCATTGCTCCTTCAAGCTTCGCTGCAGGAGAATGTCCTTTGACCGGCCAGAGAGTTCGCCTGATAATATGATAAATACTGCAGGGCAGATACTCTAGGTCTTCAACAAAGAACTCCTTAGGATAGTCAATGTCTTGTGGCAGTGGCTTCATCATGCTCAGCATTTGGCTCATATTTTGCTCTGGCTTTTGGAAGATGCTTTCCAACGCATTCTGGTGTAGCTGACAACCTGGTTCATAATGTTCACTAGGAGTGGGCATGGCAGTAAGCTCAATGATGTCTTGGGCTTTAGCTTCATGGTGTACATCGCCTGTCATCCACTCAAGGATCCAAGTCTTCAGATCCTTGTTGTAGCCGCGAATGTGAAGGGTAGCGTAGAATTGTAGCAGAAGCTCTTCATTCCAATGTTCTTTGGCAGTCACAAACTGTAGAAGGCCAACATCTCTGAAGAAGTCAAGGGCTTCTTCTAGGCAGGGCAGGCCAGCCATGGCTTCGCTGTCTAGACGCATATGAGGGAAAATGCGCCCCTGATTGTATAAGATGCAGGAATAGTAGATGCGCTACTGATAACTCCAGAACCGATCTGAGGAGATTCTTGGCCTTGTGTAGGGGTTCTTGGCACTGTCAAAGAATGTGTTGTGTGCCTTGAAGCCATTCAGATTAAACGATCCTGGTGAAGTTGCAGTACCTGGAAACCTTGGTAGCCTTGGCTTTGGCTTCTGGACCCAAGGCCTGTGCTCCACATGATAATCAAATTGCGGACCGGCAACAGGTGGAGGAACTAAAATGGGCCAGCGGACGGTGGTAAGTTGGCCTTGATAGAATGTTTGCTCAAGGGTGTGTGGCCGTGGAGGCGGTACAGGAGTAGTGGCATTGACTTCTGGCTGCAGATTGGCTTCAGGTGCAATCACTTTTGGCACCACATTAACTTCAGGCGCCACAGGAGCTTCAGCCATGACAACGTCATTGGCGTCAGGATGGTTGTTGGTGGTTGCCTCAATGTTATCAACCTCCACTCGAGTAGCTGAGGGTCGGACATGTTCTCCTCGAGAACAACTTCAGGGTTGGTTGGGGTGTAGCAACACATTCTTCTTCATGTCTTGGTTCTTCTTGTTCATCGGCTGATGCAGCCGGAATATCTTCAGCTGCTTTGGCTTCAGACTCGGGGATGTTCGCAGTAGGAGAGGCTTCAGGAAAGACTTGGCGTGAAACGGATTGGCGCTCTTCTCCTTCTGGAACACTTGACAAAGTGACCTGTGGCCTTGGTCCTTTGCGAAGCCTACGAAGTGCGGGCGACGCCTTTGGAGAGGGAGTTGGCTGGGCCACAAAGTCATCGTCTTCAAGCACCGGAGTGGTCACTTGAGGTGGGGGAGTACTTGGGGATTCTTCTTGACGGGGGGAGTCTTGTGGGTGATCAGCCCATGAGTCATCCTGAGCAGTTGGCGTCAATGGACGACCAGTGCTGATGAGTTCACTGTTCGTGAGAATAGGCGATGATACCACATTGTGTTCGATCTGAGGAAGGACTTCATCATCTTCAACATTGTCTTGATGACCAATGTATTCAGTTGCGGTGGGGTCAACAGCTGGAATGTCTTCAACTTCTGGAGCCTCTATGGAAGCATGCTCATAAACTATCAAGTAGCGCTCACGATGTTCAGATGCAGGACGAGCCACTGAGATTGGCTCGACAACAAGGGGCTCTGTGGGAGCAGCCCGGTCTTTCTTGTTTGTCTTTCTCTTCTTGGTCGGTGGAGCATCATCAGTGGTGGCCTTGGTCTTGCACTTTTGGGCTTCGGCTTCAGCTGCCCTAGTTTTCTTGAGCTCCGAAGCCACTGTGTGGACCTTAGGCTTCGAGCCTGTCATACTGGCCGGGAAGACAATGCGAGGTTCTTCCTGCCTTGATACTTCTGGTTGGGCCACAACAGGCTTCTTCTTCTTCTTCTTGGCAGCCATTCTGGGGTCGATGCCTGGTCGCCCCAAAGCCTTGCGCTTTTCAGCTACATTGTAGCCTTGAACACATTCGGCAGCGAGATTCTTCATGCACTCACGAGAACCTTTTGCTTCTTCACATTTCTTGTGGAACGCCTCCTTGAGCTCATGCAACATGACCTTGAAGTTTTGGACGTCTTCCATGTTGAGCTTGGCCATGTGCTTCTTGAACTGAGCCTTTTCATAATCAATCTTGTGCTTCAGCTCAACAATTTTCTGTGCAAGAGCCAGCTCAGGAGCAATGGCTCCATGGAAAGAGACGCTGAGGCCAATTGGGAGCTAAAGATCATCAAAACTGAGGTCTGGGCTGTCAAACCACTCATCAATGAACTTGTACAGGATCTCCACATCAAAGAGGGGAAGATCATTGAAGATTTTCGCCTCTTGCTTGCTCTTTATAAGCAGCTCAAGAGCATCATCACCAAGATCGTCGTCGCTAGACAGATCAATGGCTTCGTTCTCATTCCTCAGAACGGCAGCAGGGGTCAATGCTTGACCAGTTGGTTGCATGGGCTTCTTCATCTTGCCAGACTTGGAGATGCGAGAGAGATCTTCGGACTGCACACTGGCTTCAGGAGGTGTAGTGGCCAGAGGCTTCGCCCGTGAGACCTTTGGTGCGGAGAAGGGCTTTGAAGCCTTTGGTTTCTTTTGCTTCACAGGCTTCGGTGGTGCAGGCGCTTTGTCAGAATCAGCGTCATCTGTAGAGTGATCAACGGCTGCCCCTTGAACCTGAATGTGAGTGATGAGACCTTCAAGGTTGTAGAAGGGCCCAACAATATTAGGTTCAGCATCGCGTGTGCCATCGGCACGAGGAGCAGAGGGACCGGGGTTGAAGTCTAACCCTAGTGACATCTTGTTCTCTTTGGCAGAAGTTTTGGTAAACTGGAAGTTGCGCTTAAAGAGATTGTCTTCACGACACCATAACAGAGAGGATGTGTCGGCATTAGCAGGTTGAGGTCCACGGATCATGCAGGGGTAGAAGCCTTGAGCAATAGCTTCGGACTTCGACTTGGGCTGAAGACCTTTGCAAACCTCAACACAAGTATTTCTCAATTTCACAATTACTCAACTAGCACGACTCTAATATCACCACCTTTATATCGCAAAACTATTGCAAGGAATCAAACATATCATATTCAGTCTTCTACAAGTTTTATGTAGGATTTTATGACTAACCATGTGAATGACCAATTCCTGTTATCTCTCTAAATAGATATAAGTGAAGCAAGAGAGTTTAATTCTTTCTACAAAATATATGCCCGTGCTCTAACAAATATGAGTGAAGCAAAAGAGCATTCTACAAATGGCCGTTGTCTAAGTGAAGAGAAATAGGCAATCCAAACTTCAAATGATATAAGTGAAGCACATGAAGCATTCTATAAAGCCATACTCAAAAGATATAAGTGAAGTGAAATGAGCATTCTATAAATCAACGAAGGACTATCTCATACCAGCATGGTGCATAAAATAAAATAAAAACCTAAATGCAAAAGACGCTCCAAGACTTGCACATATTGCATGAACGAAACGAATCCGAAAACATACCGATACTTGTTGAAGAAAGAGGGGATGCCTCCCCAGCATCCCCAAGCTTAGACGCTTGAGTCTCCTTGAATATTTACTTGGGGTGCCTCGGGCATCCCCAAGCTTGAGCTCTTGCCTCTCTTCCTTCTTCTCACATCGAAACCTTCTCGATCATCGAACACTTCATCCACACAAAACTTCAACAGAAAACTCGGTAAGATCCGTTAGTATAATAAAGCAAATCACTACTCTAGGTACTGTTGCAAACCAATTCATAATTTTTGTTTTGCATTGTGTCTACTGTAATATTACTTTTTCATGGCTTAATCCACTGATATGAATTGATATTTTCGTCAAAACAAGCAAACTATGCATCAAAAATAGAATCTGTCTAAAACAGAACAGTCTGTAATAATCTGAACATTCAGCATACTTCTGATACTTGAAAAATTCTGCCAAAATTAGGAAAAATAAAAAATTTGTATAGGAAGACAGGGCAAAAAGAATCAGAATCATTTGACGTTCCATCTAAAAATGTAAAATCGTGCACTACAGCCAAAGTTTCTGTCCTGCACCGTACAAACCATCAAGCAAATGTAAACATCCTAAAGGCAAACCTTGGCACATTATTTTTATAATACAACGGAATTGTACAAGGGGATAATTATTTTTGTTGAAAAGTTTCTGCAATCAAGATTCACAAAGTTTCAGTGAGCATGAACAAAGTTCAAGGAGCTCTCCCACTTCAACAATGCTTGTCTTTCTCACTTTCACTTACCTTTTTGAAAAAAAATTGGGTTCACCTCTTTATTTTTGTTGTTTTTAAACTATATGAAAGCACTCAAAAGAAATAAATTACTCTCTAAAACTTCCGGGTTGTCTCCCTGGCAGCGCTTTCTTTAAAACCATTAAGCTAGGCATATAGTGCTCAAGTAGTGAATCCACCCGGATCCCAAGGTATATCAAAGCCAATTTTAATTAACAATGATTTGTAATTTAGTAGTGAGCACAAAGCAACATATATCAAGCAATGACGAAGTCTAACTCTCTTCCTATGCATCGGCATGTCATAAAAGAACAATTCATGCACACCTAGTAAAGGCCAATGCATAGTATAAACAGTTTCTTGCAATTTTATCATGTTGGAAATATAGAGAGGTGGAGATATATTTCCTCTCTCATAATAATTGCAAGTAGGAGCAGCAAGCACATGCATATTATATTTATCAAAATCATCATGTGCAACGGTAAAAGGTAACCCATCAATATATTCCTTAATAAGAGCAAACTTCTCCGATATAGTATAATCAGGAGAATTCAAAAAGATAATAGGACTATCATGCGTGGGTGCAATAGCAACAATTTCATGTTTAATATAAGGAACTATAGCAAGTTCATCTCCATAAGCATAATTCATATTGGCATCTTGGCCACAAGCATCATCAAAAATGGATATTTCAAAAGAATCCAAGGGATCATAACAGTCATCATAGCAATCATCCTTCGGTAAGCACGAAGGGGAATTAAACAATGTATGAGTTGAAGAGTTACTTTCATTAGAAGGTGGGCACGGGTGATCAATCCACTCTTCCTCCTTTTGTTCTTCGCTCTCCTCCTCATCTTTTTCATCCAATGAGCTCACGGTTTCATCAATTTCTTCTTCCATAGACTCCTGCAAAATATTAGTCTCTTCTTGGACAGCGGAGTGGTCCTCAATATATAGTTTAACATAAGCATTAGAAGCATAATTCTCATAACAATATTCAAGTATGGCAAAATTTTCAGATTTGTGAAGAGTAGCATCATACTTTTCAATCAAAGAAGCAATTTCAGAAGCACCCTTAAAAGCAACAAATTCTTCAATTTGTTGAACATCATAGTAATTATAAACACCCTTAGCATACGAAGATACGATTCCATTATTACTAAACTCACATTGATAGGGAAGGTGTTTCTTAGGGTTTTCAGAACAACAAGTAAAATCATATATTTCACATAAATTCCAAGCATAGCATTGCAAACGTTGAATTTGACCCCATAATAGTTTCCCTTTTTCAGATATACGGTGTCGCACATAACAAGCATGCTCAGCTAAAGATTTGCCCTCAACTAAGCTAGTTGGGGTTTCGACACGAGCACAAAGGGATCGAAGATGATCCAAGTAAAAAGCTTCAGCAGTGTGATAGATTTTGAGTGGTTCTTCAACCATTGGTTCAGTAGGTACAACTATTTTTTTTGGTATTTTGTGTTTCCTACCCATAACTAAAGGTAGAAAACAATTAAGAACAGCAAATAAAAATAACTTAGTGATAAAGCAAAAAGCACACACGAGAATATTCACCCCACGCTATTGCTCCCCGGCAACGGCACCAGAAAAATGTCTTGATAACCCACAAGTATAGGGGATCGCAATAGTTTTCGATAAGTAAGAGTGTCGAAACCAACGAGGATCTAAAGGTAGAACAAATATTCCCTCAAGTTCTATCGACCACCGATACAACTCTACGCACGCTTGACGTTCGCTTTACCTAGAACAAGTATGAAACTAGAAGTACTTTGTAGGTGTTGTTGGATAGGTTTGCAAGATAATAAAGAGTACATAAATAAAAAGTAGGAGCTGTTTAGATAAAGAAACAATAAAGTAAATATAGCGAGTGTGGAAAAGTGGTGGTAGGAGTTGCGAAATTGTCCCTTAAGCAATTGACTACTTTACTAGACTGATAGCAAGTATTATGTGGGAGAGGCCACTGCTAGCATGTCATCCCTGACTTGGAATTCTATGCACTTATGATTGGAACTATTAGCAAGCATCCGCAACTACTAATGTTCATTAAGGTAAAACCCAACCATAGCATTAAGATATATTGGTCCCCCTTCAATCCCATGTGCATCAATTTCTATGCTAGGTTGAAGCTTCTGTCACTCTTGCCCTCCAATACGTAGTCCTATCAACATACAACTAGCCCTAGGGTGTGATCCACGCGCGCAATCATATGATGGGCACCAAAGGACAGGAACATAACCACAAGCAAATTAAATAAATCATAGCAATTCATCAACCACCGATAGGACAATGAAAATCTACTCAGACATCATAGGATGGCAACACATCATTGGATAATAATATGAAGCATAAAGCACCATGTTCAAGTAGAGGGTACATCGGGTTGCGGGAGAGTGGACCACTGTAGATAGAGGGGGAAGGTGATGGAGATGTTGGTGAAGATGGCGGAGGTGTTGGTGAAGATCGCGGTTATGATGATGATGGCCACGACGGCGTTCCGGCGCCACCGGAGGAGAGGGGGAGAGGGGCCCCCTTCTTCCTCTTCTTCCTTGACCTCCTCCCTAGATGGGAGAAGGGTTTCCCCTCTGGTCCTTGGCCTCCATGGCATGGGAGGGGCGAGAGCCCCTCCGAGATTGGATCTATCTCTCTGTTTCTCTCTGGTTCTACGTTCTGTTCTGGCTCTGTTTCACCATTTCGTATATATATGAAGATCCGTAACTTCGATTGTCCTAAAACCTTCGCCGTGATTTTTTTTCTTCCGAATATTAGCTTTCTTGCGGCAAAAGAAGAGCGTCAACCTCCTTATGGTGGGCTCACGAGGGTAGGGGGCGCGCCCTAAGGGGGCGTCCCCCTGCCTCGTGACCACCTCGGGCACTGGTTCGCGTTGATTTTCCTTCCGAATTTTCCATATTTTCCAAAAATAAGCTCCGTCCATTTTTATCCCGTTTGGACTCCGTTTGATATGGATATTCTATGAAACCAAAAACATGCAACAGACAGGAACTAGCACTGGGCACTGGATCAATATGTTAGTCCCAACAATAATATAAAAAGTTGCCAAAAAGTATATGAAAGTTGAATAATATTGGCATGGAACAATAAAAAATTATAGATACGACGGAGACGTATCACTTGCTACCCAGTTGACGGCTGACCCCTCTGATGATCTGGGGCAGCTAGCCTCTTCTTCTCAGGAGTAACTTGTTCTGCCATGGCACCCCTGCGCTGCTGGAACGTCCTATCTTGGAACATCAGGGGTCTCAACTCTGAGAAGAAACAGTTGGCTCTCTCCAATGCCATCATTTCAAGCGGTTGTGCGGTAGTTTGCATGCAGGAGACTAAAATGCCTGAAGTATCTTTTGCGTTCCTTAAAACTTGTTTCCCTAAACAATTTGATCGCTTTGCTTTTGTTCCCTCCCGCGGATCCTCTGGTGGTATCCTTACTGTTTGGAAAAGCGCTTTATTTACGGGCACGGTTATGTTCTCTGATGTTTTTGCGCTAGTGGTCAGTTTCGCCAGCACTCAATCCTCATAGACCTGGTCGCTCGCTAATATCTATGGACCGTGTGCGGGCGATGATCGCTTGGCATTTACTTCTTGGTTATACGATGTCTAGATTCACAATGACCATGATTGATTACTCTTAGGTGATTTCAATTATATACGTGCGCCTGATAACCGTAATAAGCCGGGAGGGAATCTGAATGACATGCTTACTTTTAATGATATTATTCGCAAGCAACAACTTATTGAGCTCCCGATCCAAGGTCGATCCTTTACATGGAGCAACATGCAATCTGATCCACTGCTTGAACAATTAGATTGGTTCTTCACCTCTCTCCACTGGACCCACTCGTATCCCAAAACTCTTGTGAAACCTCTTGGTAAGCCTGTTTCGGATCACATACCCTGCGTGGTTACCATTGAAACCAACATCCCTCGGAGTAAGCTCTTTCAATTTGAATCATATTGGATTTTGCACCCGGGGTTTATGGATGTTGTGCAACAAACTTGGGACAAACCAGTGTCCAATAAAAATGTTGCAGCCACTCTTTCTCACAAATTCAAAGCCCTCTGTCATGCTCTCAAGGCTTGGAGTAAGAACATTTCACGACGTACTATTGCTATCGCTAACTATAATGAGGTACTTGATGCTATTGATGAACTGGAAAACAAGCGTAGCCTCACAACTCCAGAAGCAAACTTTAGGAAAATTCTTAAAGCTCACCTCCTCAGGTTACTCAAATACCAGAAACTTTACTGGAAAAAGCGTTGCACCATCCGTTGGATCAAGTTTGGGGACGAAAACACAAAGTTTTTTCAAGCAATTGCAACTGAACGATATCGTAAGAACAATATTGCCTCATTCCGATCTGATGATAATTGTGTGATCGATGACCACCCTGGTAAGGAAGCTCTTTTGCATTCCACTTACAAGTCCAGACTTGGAACCACGGCTCAATGTGAAATGAAATTTGACTTGCCTGCTATCCTTCAACGAGCCAACAATCTGGATCTTCTTACTGAGCCATTCACTCCAGAAGAAATTGATGGAGTTGTCAAAGAAATGCCACCCGATCGTGGACCGGGGCCGGATGGATTTAGTGGTGCATTTCTTAAGGCTTGCTGGCCAATCATCAAACATGACTTCTACTTGCTCTGTTCCCAGTTCTATGAGGGAAACCTCGACATCACCAGCATCAATGATGGCCACATCACTCTGATCCCCAAGGTGAATGCACCCATGACCGTTAATGACTATAGACCAATCACCTTGCTCAACTGTTGCCTAAAGTTACTGACGAAACTGCTAGCTAATCGATTGCAACGCATTGTCCTTCAACTAGTCCACCGAAATCAATATGGCTTAGTCAAGGGAAGAACCATACAAGATTACCTTGCTTGGGCTTATCAATACATTTATCAATGCCAAGCATCTGGTAGGGAGACCATTCTGCTTAAACTTGATTTCACCAAAGCATTCGGTACAGTGGCACATACTCCCATGATTAACATAATGAGGCATATGGGTTTTAATGAGCACTGGATATCCTGGATTAACTGCCTCTTCTCCTCTGGTCGATCTCCGGTCCTCCTGAATGGTGTACCCAGCCGTCAATTCCCTTGCAAGTGTGGGGTCAGACAGGGCGACCCTCTGTCGCCTTTAATCTTTGTCCTAGCTGCAGAGTTGCTTCAGGCAGCTATTAATGATGCTTTCCATCAAGGCTGCCTTGATCTTCCGATTCCATGTATTGGGCAAACGGACTACCCAGTCCTCCAATATGCCGATGATACGCTTATTGTTCTCCCTGCATGCACTCGCCAAGCCACTCTGGTTAAGCAAATTTTTACTGACTATGCCTCCTCAATTGGCCTCAAGATCAACTTTCACAAATCCACGTTGATCCCGATTAATTTGGATGCAACTGCTACGGCCAATCTTGCTGGCATCTTTGGGTGTGCTATGGGGACGATGTCGTTTACTTATCTAGGACTCCCAATGGGCACCACTAGACCTACACTCCAAGAGTTTATGCCCCTGGTCTGCAGATTAGAGCGATAATTGACACCTACTATTGCGTTGATGTCGTATGGTGGCAAGCTTTCTTGGTTAAATGCCTCGGTCACGTCCCTCCTAGTCTTTGCCATGTGTACCCTCAAATTTCCCCCGAAGCTCATCGAGATCCTTGACAAAATCAGACGCAGATGCCTCTGGACTAAGAAAACAGAACAAGGTGATAAGTGTAACTCGCTGGCTGCCTGGGACCTGGTCTGTCGGCCAAAGAAGATTGGGGGTTTAGGTGTGATCAATCTGAGAGTTCATAATGAGGCTCTAATTCTAAAATTTCTGCACAAGTTCTACAACAAGCTCGACATGCCATGGGTCAGCCTAATCTGGGACAACCATTATGATGACAAAATTCCGCATGCGGTTGATCCTGTTGGGTCGTTCTGGTGGAAGGACATTCTCAAACTGACTCATGTCTATCGGGGCGTCTCTCGCGTTCAAATTGTTGATGGCGTGTCCACATTATTTTGGAAAGATCTCTGGAAGGAAGAAGTGCTTCAAATCTCACATCCTCGTGCTTTCTCATTTGCCATGCATGAGGATCTTTCCGTGGCTGACATGATGAATTCCATGGACATGCATGCAACCTTTCATCTTCCTCTGTCGCCCTGGCTCTTAATGAGGTCCAATACATCCAACAACAAACAACGTGGACCTCTCCATCGACATCTCTGCATGATGTTTGGCACTACTCTTGGGGGGCTATGCTTTACAAGCCAAAGGACTACTACAACAATTACTTCAGAGATGGAGTTTCTCACCAAGCATTTCACCAACTTTGGAAATCAAGGTGCACTATGAAAATCAAAGTTTTTGGTTGGCTCATGTTCGATGATCGACTCAACACTCGCAATATGTTGAAGAGGAGGCATTACCACATTGGCAACAACTTTAATTGCGGTTTATGCAATCACCTTGATGAAGAGACAGTAGATCACATGATCTTCTCTTGCCCTTTTAGTCAAAGTTGCTGGGCGAGACTCAACATTACTTGGCCAACTTTCTCTTGCCGCCTCGACCTTCTTTAACACACCAAGGAAAGCTGGCCTAACCCATTCTTTTATGAAACTTTTCTAACTGCAGCGTGGAGCATTTGGAAAGAAAGGAACAATCAACACTTCAGAGACCTGGCCCCCAGTGTTGGATCCTGGCTCACAAGTTTCAAAGAAGACTTCTCTCTTCTGCAACATAGAGTTAAAGCAGCACATAGAGCTGCGCTCATCACCTTTTGTACTTCTATTGTGTAACATACTCCCTACCTCCTATTGGAGCAGCCATACCTCTGGTTATGCTGACTCCTGGTGTGTTGTGTTGTCAGTTGATATGTCTATGTAAACCTCCCATTTATATAGATATATGATTTTGCAGTAGGGGTTTTCCCCCTACTGCCTTTCCTCAAAAAAAACATGCAACACATTGGAGGTTGTTCCATGTTCCCACGCATGCCTGGATTGTCGGGTGGTCGTTCCCTCTTATCCGGGTTTCAGGCAAAAGGATAGAGCATTTAAATCAGATTTAATGTTTGTCTCTGTGTCTTCTGCTGACAAGGACGCAGAGAAGACATTCGACAGTTTCAATAGAATGCATATGATTTGGATAGATAGATTTGAGATGGGAGCATAGAAAGGTTAGGGTCTGATCACATTCACTTAGTTCAAAAGATTCAAAACGAGAAGACATAACTATAAGTGAATGCTGTAGAGGACAGAATGCTATTATATGAATATATCCGAATAAGGCCAAATCAATATAGGGAAGATAAACATGAAGTCATGTTAATATTGAAGACAAACCAAACGCGAAGATTTTGTAAATGTAATGCCAACAGAAAATACTTCAAGCAAAAGTTTGATGGTGGCGTTACCCACCGTATAGGAAGTATTAGACCCAGAGACGGCGCACAATTATCGTGGCGCTCCGAAGTCAAATTCCGCGTTAATGTATTCACACTTAGAGTGTAAGTCTTCATTAGTTGAAGATATATGTTACTTCGTGTGTTGCACATCTAAGTCATCAACATGCATAAGTGTTAGGATGTGTGCATGATAACAGGACATTTGAGGATTCCAAGATATTTAGCTCACACCGCAACTTGCAAAACCTTTTCTCATCCAGGGGCTTTGTGAAGATATCTGCCAGTTGCTCTTCAGTGTTGACATGAATGATATCAATATCTTCCTTCATGACATGATCTCTGAGAAAGTGATGACGGATCTAAATGTGCTTTGTCTTCGAGTGCTGAACTGGGTTGTTGGCAATCTTGATGGCACTTTCATTGTCGTAGTAGAGTGGCACTTGCTTCAGATGAATGCCATAGTCTTTGAGTGTTTGCTTCATCCATAGAAGCTGAGCGCAGCAAGATCCAGCAGCAATGTATTCAGATTCAGCAGTGGAGAGAGATACACAGTTTTGCTTCTTTGCAGACCAACACACAAGTGATCGTCCCAGAAAGTGACATGTGCCTGATGTAGACTTGCGATCCACATTGTCACCAGCATAATCAGCAACCGAGAATCCAACTAGATCAAACTCTGAGCCCTCTGGATACCATAATCCTAGTGTTGGGGTGTAAGCCAAATATCGAAGAATTTGCTTCACAGCTAAGTGATGCGATTTCTTTGGTGCCGCTTGGAATCGGGCACACATGCAAACACTAAGCATGATATCTGGCCTAGATGCACATAAATAAAGCAAAGAACCAATCATGTAGTGGTATACCTTTTGATCAAACTCTTTACCATTGGCGTCAGGACCCAGATGACTTTTGGTTGGCATTGGCGTCGTATAACCTTTGCTGTCTTGCATTTCAAACTTCTTCAGGCAATCTTTGAGGTATTTCTCTTGAGATATGAAGATGCCGTTGCGTTGTTGCCGTATTTGAAGACCAAGGAAGAACTTCAGCTCACCCATCATGGACATCTGATATTTCTCTTGCATCATGTGTCCAAACTCATCACTGTATTTCTGATTAGTGCAGCCGAAGATAATGTCATCCACATATATTTGGCACACAAACAGTTCATCATCATATGTCTTCATGAAGAGTGTGGGATCCAGGGAACCAGGTTTGAAGCCTTTGCTCTTCAGGAAGTCTTTGAGTGTGTCATACCAAGCACGAGGGGCTTGTTTTAGGCCATACAATGCCTTGTTGAGCTTGTAAACCATGTCATGATGTTTTGGATCTTCAAAACCAGGTGGTTGTGCAACATACACTTCTTTTTCAATCTTGCCATTGAGAAAGGCACTCTTCACATCCATTTGATACAAAAGGATGTTATGATGATTTGCATAGGCTAGTAGTATGCGTATAGCTTCAAGCCTAGCCATAGGAGCAAATGTTTCATCAAAGTCAATTCCTTCAACTTGAGTGTATCCTTGAGCAACGAGACGAGCCTTGTTTCTAACAACTTGACCATGCTCATCTTGCTTGTTGCGATATATTCATTTAGTGCCTATGATATTGTGTTTATGAGGATCAGGACGCTTGACCAGTTCCCATACATTATTCAGCTCGAACTGTTGAAGCTCTTCTTGCATAGCTTGAAACCATGCAGGTTCCATGAAGGCTTCATCAACTTTCTTGGGTTCAGATATTGAGACGAATGCAAAGTGCCCACAAAAATTTGCTAGTTGTGTTGCCCTTGAGTGAGTGAGTGGACCAGGTGCATTGATGCTATCAATTATCTTCTCAATTTGTACTTCATTTGCAACACGAGGATGAACTAGACGAAGATTTTGCTCTTGCTGATCATTGTCATTGTTTGAAGGATTGTCTTCAGGCCGAGTATGTCTTCAGGTTAATTAGGTGCAGAAATGATAAGTTCCTCTTCAGGATGTACTTCGGGTAGTATGATTTCTCCAGTTCCCATAAGCTTGATGGATTCACTGGGTGGAATTTCATCTAGCACATTTGGCAGGTGCTCTCTTTGCGAGCCATTAGTCTCATCGAACCGCACATCCACAGTTTCAACCACTTTATAGTGAAAGAGGTTGAAGACTTTGTAGGAGTGCGAATCCTTTCCGTAACCAAGCATAAAACCTTGATGTGCTTTCGGTGCAAATTTTGAAGTTTGATGTGGATCCTTGATCCAGCACCTAGCACCAAATACTTCGAAGTAACTGACATTTGGCTTCTTACCAGTGAGGAGTTCATAGGATGTTTTCTTTAGAAGCTTGTGAAGATAAACACGGTTGATGACATGGCATGCAGTATCAATAGCTTCAGGCCAGAACTTTCTTGGTGTCTTGTATTCATCAAGCATCGTCCGAGCCATCTCAATGAGTGTTCTGTTCTTGCGTTCCACGATGCCATTCTGCTGCGGCATGTACGAAGCTGAGAACTCATGAGTGATGCCCAGTGTATCAAGATAAGTGTCGAGGCCGGTGTTCTTGAATTCAGTGCCATTGTCACTTCTGTTGTGCTTGATCTTGACGCCATAGTTGCTCATGGCTCGATTGGCGAAGCGTCTGAAGACATCCTGCACTTCGGTCTTATAGGGGATTATATGTACCCATGTATATCTTGAATAATCATCAACAATGACGAAGCCATAGAGACAAGCAGTAGTAGTAAGGGTAGAGTAGTAAGTAGGGCCAAAGAGGTCCATGTGTAGCAGTTTGAAGGGTTGAGTCGTTGTCATGATTGTCTTCAAGGGATGCTTGGCCCTCGTCATCTTTCTAGCTTCGCAGGCACCGCATAAGTGATCCTTCTTGAACTTGACGCCCTTGATGCCTATGACGTGCTTCTACTTTGCAAGAGTATGCAAGTTCCTCATGCCAGCATGCCCTAGCCTCCGATGCCAGAGCCAACAATCTGAAGCTTTTGCAAGAAGACATACGGCAAGCTGTGGTCCTGCTGAGAAATCTACCATGTACAAATCATCTTTCCAATACCCTTCAAAGACTAGAGACTTGTCAGATTCCATTAGAACAAGGCAACGATATTTTCCAAATATCACAATCATGTTCAAATCGCAAAGCATTGAGACAGACATTAAGTTGAAACCAAGGGATTCAAGAAGCATCACTTTATCCATGTGCTGATCCTTTGAGATTGCAACTCTACCTAGACCCAATACCTTGCTTTTACCAGTGTCAGCAAATGTGATGTGACTTTTGTTAGATGGACGTAAGGTTGAGTCCATGAGAAGACTTCGTTCGCCAGTCATGTGATTAGTACATCCACTATCAATAATCCATTCTGAAGCAGCTGGTGTCATACCCTATAGTGCAGTTAGTGGGATAGGCTTCATGAAGAGCATTGTGAAGCATAAACATTTGACGAGCAAGTGGATTATGAAAGCTTAGATCAATGTTAGTACTGATAGGAAAAATAGCAAGCGACTCAGGAACAAAATACATAATAAGACCATTTGGGCATTTGATCTTGCGCCCTACAAGATGTTTTAGGTCCCCAGCAATAGCTTCAGACGCATTTGATTTTCGGCTGGAGACCTTTCCCTGCAAAAGAGAGTTAAGCTTTCTTAGCCACCCACATCTTCAAGGGTGGCTTCGAAGCAATGAGTCTAAGTGCAGCATCTGAGAACTTTGGCTTTGAAGCCCTGGCAAATAGTTTTGCAAGAGGTGAATAATACTCATACCAATAAGAAGAGTAGTTCTTGGTCTTATGAACATGGCGGTTTGATGAAACACGCTCATATTCATAGGCCTGGGTATGATTTCCCTGCAAAACATTTGTGTTAGTGCGACTCAGGTGAGTCCTCTATCTGTATGAAGCCTTTGGACCATATGAAGCTTGTGGTCTGGGGTTTGTCTTCTTCCCTTGTGGTGTCATGATGACTGAGGGAGTCCTGGATTAGGGGGTGTCCGGATGGCCAGACTATACCTTCAGCCGGACTCCTGGACTGTGAAGATACAAGATTGAAGACTTCGTCCCGTGTCCGGAAGGGACTCTCCTTGGCGTGGAAGGCAAGCTTGGCGATACGGATATGTAGATCTCCTACCATTGTAACCGACTTTGCGTAACCCTAACCCTCTCCGGTGTCTATATAAACCGGAGGGTTTTAGTCTGTAGGACAACAAAAAACGACAATCATACCATAGGCTAGCTTCTAGGGTTTAGCCTCTCTGATCTCGTGGTAGATCTACTCTTGTACTACCCATATCATCAATATTAATCAAGCAGGACGTAGGGTTTTACCTCCATCAAGAGGGCCCGAACCTGGGTAAAACTTCGTGTCCCTTGCCTCCTGTTACCATCCGGCCTAGACGCACAGTTCGGGACCCCCTACCCGAGATCCGCCGGTTTTGACACCGACACTGGGGCTTTCATTGAAAGTTCCTCTGTGTCGTCGCCGTCAGGCTCGATGGCTCCTACGATCATCAATAGCGATGCAGTCCAGGGTGAGACCTTCCTCCCTGGATAGATCTTCGTCTTCGGCGGCTTCGCACTGCGGGCCAATTCACTTGGCCATCTAGAGCAGATCGAAAGCTACGCCCCTGGCCGTCAGGTCAGATTTGGAAGTTTAAACTACACGGCTGACATCCGCGGGGACTTGATCTTCGAAGGATTCGAGCCACTGCCGAGCGCGCCGCACTGTCCCGACGAGCATGATCTAGCTCTGCCGCCGAACAGTGCCCTGGAGGCCGCACCCGCATCGGCTTCGACCCTTAATTCGGAGCCAACTGCGCTGATCGAGGATGGGCGGTTGGACGCCGCCTCGGGGGCTGCGATCCCAACGGCAATCGAGCCGAACACCAGCCCCGCACTCTGTGAGACTCGTGATTCCAAGGAGCCGGACTCCTCTCCGGACTCCAAACCATTCGCATCTTTGCCGATCGAATCCGATTGGGCACCGACCATGGAGTTTACTGCCGCAGACATCTTTCAGCACTCGCCCTTCGGTGATATTATGAAATCACTAAAGTCTCTCTCTTTATCATGAGAGCCCTGGCCGGACTATGGTCAGCAAGATTGGGATACGGACGATAAAGAAATTCAAAGCCCACCCACCACCCACTTTATAGCCACTGTCGACGATTTAACCGACATGCTCGACTTCGACTCCGAAGACATCGACGGTATGGACGCCGATGAAGAAGACGATGAAGAACCAGCGCCTATTGGGCCCTGGAACGCCACCTCGTCATATGACGTATACATGGTGGACGCACCAAAAGATGACGACGGAGAGAGGAAGGACGCACCGGGGGCTTGTTCCCTCGAAAAGCAGTCAAAGCGGCGACGCAAGCGCCGCCCCAAATCCCGCCTCGACAGAAATAGCGATCACACAGACCCAACGATGGAGCAGGGCGAACCGCTGCCAGACAACGATAATCCGGATAGTCAAACCGAACAAACAAATTCTATTAAGGATAATGGTCCGGACGACATAACGCCGGATAGGCACCTGGAGCAGCAGAATGCCTGTAAAAGGCTTGTTGCCACCGCGAGGAGTCTGTAAAAGCAGAAGCAAAGGCTCAAGGCTGCGCAAGACACACTCGAAATCAGATGGAGTAAAATACTTAACACAGCAGCGATGTACGGCGACAATTGCCCCTCCAAGCGCTACCCAAAGCGGAAGCTGCTACCTGAATTCGATGAGGAGGCCTTAGACCCCCCACAACCAAATATCAAAGGAGCCACCTGGTCGGATAGACGACCCCTCTATCAACACAGAGCGGCATACAACGCCACTCACAATACAACACGCGACCCATGCGAGGGCTCGCACCCAAAGGACGGCGCAACAAGATCCATCTATGGACCACGCAAGCGCGCCCCAGCATACAATGCAACACAACAAACATCCGAACAACGCGGTACACCCAGATACAGGGGTGCCGCACAGCCCCTATGTTTCACCGATGAGGTGCCGGACCATGAATTTCCAGAGGGATTCAAACCCGTAAACATAGAGACATACGACGGAACAACAGACCCTGGGGTCTGGATTGAGGACTACATCCTTCATATCCATATGGCTCGAGGAGATGATCTCCACGCCATCAAGTACTTACCCCTCAAGCTCAAAGGGTTAGCTCGTCACTGGCTTAAAGGCCTCCCCGAAAGCTCCATTGGAAGTTGGGAAGAGCTCGAAGACGCCTTTCGGGCAAATTTTCAAGGGACTTATGTCCGACCTCCGGATGCGGACGATTTGAGTCATATAACTCAACAGCCCGGAGAGTCAGCCCGAAAGCTTTGGAACAGGTTTCTTACTAAAAAGAACCAGATTGTCGACTGTCCGGACGCCGAAGCCTTGGCAGCTTTCAAGCATAGCGTCCGTGACGAATGGCTCGCCAGACACCTCGGCCAAAATAAGCCGAGAACGATGGCCGCATTAACAAACCTCATGACCCGCTTTTGCGCGGGTGAGGACAGCTGGCTAGCCAGATGCAGCACCAGCGACCCCAGTACATCTGAAGTTAGAGATGGAAACGGGAAATCACGGCGCAACAGCAATAACAAACGCTGGAATAAAGAAGACACCACGAAGGGCACGGCAGTAAATGCCGGATTCAAAAGCTCTCGGCCAGGTCAAAAGCCGCCCCCTAAAGGCACCAGGGATGAATTGTCTAGCCTCAACAAAATTCTGGACCAAGTATGTCAGATCCATAGTACCCCTGGTAAACCTGCTAATCATACCCACAGAGAATGTTGGGTCTTCAAGCAGTCCGGCAAGCTCAACGCCGTACACAAGGGGGAGGATACACCAAGTGAAGACGAGGACGAGCCTCCCAAGCAAGACATGGGGGAACAAAAGAAATTTCCACCAGAAGTCAAAACAGTAAACGTGTTACACGTGATCAAGGGGAAAAGAACGCGGCACTCCCGGGAAAATATACCCAAGTGCCTGTCACCGCGAGGTCCTGCCACTAGTCGTCTCAACCGATCACTTTCGACCATCGCGATTACTCAGCAAGTATCCGACACGCAGGATGGGCTGCCCTGGTATTAGACCCAGTAATTGGCGGATATCACTTCACACGAGTCTTGATGGACGGCGGCAGCAGCCTAAACCTAATATATCAGGATACAATCCGCATGATGGGGTTAGACTCAACACAAATTCGCCATAGCAACACTACCTTTAAAGGAGTAACGCCACGCCCAGGGGCTCATTGTACGGGCTCCCTCCTCCTACAAGTTATATTCGGCTCCCCCGATAACTTCCGTCGCAAGCATTTAACCTTCCACATCGCTCCATTTCAAAGTGGCTATCAAGCACTGCTCGGACGTGAAGCTTTCGCTCGCTTTAATGCAATACCACACTACGCCTCCCTCACACTCAAGATGCCTGGTCCACGAGGCATCATTTCAGTGCATGGAAATATCAAGCGATCTCTGTACGCCGAAGAGAGTGAGGCTGCCTTGGCAGCCGCACACTAAAGGCGCCCGGACCAGTGAAAGTGTCCAATAGGTCGTCAAGACCTCAGACACAACTAATCAAGTCCGGCGCCGCTACTTATACCAAATAAATGGTCACACCCCTATTTGTCAATACAAGGGGCTCAACGCGCGCAGACAAGCGGCAATTTCTTCTCATCTTGAATTATACATGGTTTCTTTAAAAAAAACTATCTTTTTGCACGACAACTTTCTCACCTAAATTCCTCTCTTTTACAGACGATCATCGTGCTACACCCGTCCAGGATACGGCACAACGGAGACACAGGCGCAGACGTGCAGCAGGGACCCACTCCAAGGATTCTTTTTAGATTAAGACCCTGCGTAAACCTTTTTTACTGTCTCTTGTTGATACATATCCACCGTTCAGAAGGATGCTGATGTCTTGGCATGTGGCCACGCCAGAACAATGCACGTACCTGGACACAAGGGGCTTCTTACAAAGGCCATTACTTAGGCCCGGTTTATACCACAAAGACCGAATACCTTAGGGAGTGTTCGGTGTCGCGAGTTTGGCCCTATATGCATCAGCTCCGAATCATTGTCTTTGGTCAAATGTTGGGTTTGCCCGGCTCCTGTGTTTTGGTGCCTTACGTTCCGCTTTACCGGCTAAGGTAGCACCAGGAGAACTACTGCGATTGTGCCCTGGTTCATCCGGACGAGCACCTCAGTAGCGAAAGCCGACTGACTGTCATGATATAGCGTGAGACTGGTCAACCACTCGATGACCTGTTGGAATGTTAGAATTCCTCCGCCTTAACGAAGGGCCGTTTTCCGGCCAGGCATGTACGCACCCCGGGATCGGGAGAGTGCGGAGCCACCAGGGGCTATCTAGTAGCCCCACTGTCAAACTCCTATGACTAAGTGAAAGTGCTAAAGCATTATAGTCCGGTTGCCTCGCTCGCTCCGCTATCACCTCCTTAATAGGACCAAGACGTTGGGTTAAGTGTGAACGCGTGTTTTTGCAAGCACCTCGGCATTATATGCGTGGGGGTTGAAGCCGGGACTGCAATCTTTTAGGTTATACACATGTATACATAAACGGCCGCCCAGGAGGCATCATATTACTTTCAGGCAAAAGTATAAAAATAGCCTTATAAAAATCTATAAAAGCATTTCGCTTACAATGAGATTACATATCACTCAAACATAATATTTTTTGAGCACTGGGTCTCTATCAAACGAGCACCCTCAAGAACTTCTTCAAAGTAGTGCTCAGCAGCCCTTCGACCTATGGCCGAATCCCGCGCTGCAACAGTGGTAGCATCCATCTCCGCCCAGTATGCTTTAACACGGGCAAAGGCCATCCGTGCGCCCTCTATGCACGCCGACCTCTTCATCGCATTAATGCGCGGCACCACGTCAAGGAACTGCTGCACCAAGCTGAAATAGCTGTTCGGTTTTGACCTTTCGGCCATAGCTGATCCACAACAGACCTCATGGAGAGTCCGGACAACCTATTTAGTTCGGCCCATTCGGCTAATTGGTCAGTCAATGAAAGCGGACGCTCGGAGAATGGAATTGTCTCCAAAATAGTTGGTCTACTTCACGGTCCGTCTGACCCTGGAAGTACTTGGCCGCATCGGCAGCGCTCGCTGCCAAATCCATATACACATCCTCCGAACTCCACAGCCGATCCAGAGGGGCATACCGTGGATCTCCGAACTTCCTTCGCAACATAAAGGATTTCCCAGCTACAATATCCCCGGCTTCCCGCAGCTCCTCCTTCTTTGCCCTCATAGCAGAGCGGAGGTCTTTTCTCGTCGCAGCAGCCTTCTCAAGGTCCGATGCCTTCGCCTGGTTTTCCTTTTCAAGAACCCGGCAATGGTCGGCGGTGACTTTTAATTCTATGGCCATCTTGGCCATCTTATCTCGGCTCTCGCCATGCGCGGCCTTCTCGGCTTGCAACTCTTCGGCCACCTTCAAAGCTGCCGCATTACCCAACCTCGCTTGTTCCTTGGCTCGGGCAAGTTCTGCCCGCAAGGCTTCAACAGTGGTAGCTCCATCTGCAGTCACAACATATTAAAGATACTGGCATCATGCTGCTCTTCCTATGTGGCGTTTACCAGATAATGACACTTACCCTATGCCTCGTCAAGCCTTTTGTTAACAAGCTCGATGTCGGCGTCTGCCGCATCCAAGTGCCGTTCTAAATGGGCAAACTCGCTAGTCCGGCTAGCCACCGGAGCTTCCATCACCTGCACATAGAGGAAGTATGGTTATTACCTGGGAATATGATCCTCTGTTCGTCGTCGTTTCTGACGACAACCAGAGTCTCAGGGGCTACTATCTACACAGGGCACACCTAGCATGTGCAGGACTATCATACATTATTTTACGTATATCAAAGCTTGTCAGTAGACTCATAAAAGCTTCATGCAATCTGCTTTCGGCGGACGGATTCTCTCCACCACCGTATTCATCAGCATACGGTGTTCATCTGAGATGGCCGCTCGCCCCACCAACTCCCTCAGAACATCCGATCGCACACTAGACGGTGCCGGACTCTTTTGTCTGCTCTCTTCGGGATCCGGACACTAGGAGCTCCGGGGGTCAATGGGATTATTTTCTGGCCTCACCGTATTCGGAGAGGGCCTCCGCACGACACTTCGGGGTCGCCCGCTTCCGGAGCGGAGGAGTCCGGAGGAGGCGTTTCGCTCTCCATCATCTCTGGAAGAAGATCCCCCGAAGACGAGCTCATTTGAGAGGGGCTAAGGCCCGAACTGCAAAAGATATATGCGGTGGTTATTTCCTCAGAAGAAAAGATGGCATACCCGTGCTATTACAGTATTTCGGGTCACTTACGACTCGCTGGAGAATTGATCCCCCCGCGGACTTTGTGCGGCAAAAGCACCCCCCAAGGTAGGACCCTCTGTGGGAGACTTATTCTCCCGTTTGGAAGCTTCGGCTTCCGAATCCCCGGGCGCAGTCCTTTTCCTCCTCCGGTCGTCTTCCTTCATGGAGACGCTCGCTCCCTCGGTTAGAATGGGAAGCGTTGGGGGCCCGCGTACACCTGTATTATCCTCCCCGGTATTTTCCTTCAAGGGCTCCGGGCAGGGTGCGACCTGGAGCATCTTTTCCAGTACCGGATTTTCTAAACCCTCAGGTAGGGGGGCCGAACACCGAATCAACTTCGCCTTTGTTAGCCAGTCCTGGTCAAAAAGCGAACTCTCAGAGATAACTTCGTAACAAATGAGAGGTAGTATGTTCGGCCGGAAGATTCCTTACCTGTTCAGCGGCGCGGTTACTGCTCAGGCCCACGTCCTCGGTGATTTCCGGACACTCTACCTGAGGTCCGAAGAATGACTTGTACATCTCCTCATGCGTCAGGCCGAGGAAATTTTGAATGACATGCGGTCCCTCGGGATTGAACTCCCACAAGCGAAGGGGCCGGCGTTTGCAAGGCTGGACTTGACGGACCAGCATAACTTGTATTACCGCAACCAAACTGAAATCTCCATTAAAGAGATCTCGAATGTAGCTTTGTAGTATGGGCATGTCCTTGGCTGGACCCCAGCTCAGTCCTCTGCTAATCCATGACATCAGTTGTGGTGGAGGGCCCGAGCGGAAAACGGGGGCGGCCGCCCACTTGGCACTTCTAGGAGCCTTGATGTAGAACTACTCCTGTTGCCACAATTCAGACACCTCTGGAATGGAACCTTTGGGCCATGAAGCTCCCGTCATCTTGCGTATTGAGGCACCTCCACACGCCACAGGTTGCCCCTCGATCATCTTCGGTTTTACTTCAAAGGTCTTGAGCCATAGGCCAAAGTGAGGGGTAACCCAAAGGAAGGCCTCGCACATGACAATAAATGTCATGATATGAAGAAAGGAGTCCGGAGCTAGATCATGGAAATCTAGCCCGTAATAAAACATCAAGCCCTTGACGAAAGGATCCAGAGCAAGGCCTAGACCTCGGAGGAAGTGGGAGACGAACACGACGCTCTCGTTGGGTTCGGGGGAGGGGACGGCCTGCCCCCGGGGAGGCAGCCGATGCAAAATCTGGCCGGTCAGATATCTGGCCTCCCTCAACTTTTTGATGTCTTCTTCCGTGACGGAGGAAGGCACCCATCGGCCTTGAAGGCTAGATCTGGACATGACTGAAGGTTCGGAGCACCTGACCTGAACTTTGGGCGTTTGAGCTTGAGGTGGGGGAATGATTCGATTGAGCACGGGAGGGAAAAATAAAAGCCTTGTCCCTTTATAAAGAGGGTGAATATCAAGCGTCCTCTCCATGTCCGTTTGGACTTACCTATAATCTAGGTGTCCTAGAAGCGGTTGGGTTACCCACGCCCGTATTGATGAGAAACCCAGAATAAGGGGACACGATCTCTGCTTTAACAAGACGTGCCAAGGAAACCGCCTCGCGTGACGCACTGAGGTGGGATAATGAAACGACTCGGATAAAGGCTTGGCCGTGGTGTGTCACACTACGGAATACGTCAGCAGATTTGATTTGTGTAAATATTATTCTCTCTATGGCAATATGTGGAAACTTATTTTGCAGAGCCAGACACTATCTTTGTGTTCAAAATCTTCTATGAAGTACTTGGAGCAGGAACCCGCCTTGCAATGCTGAAGACAATATGCGTGCCGGACTCGTCGTCATTGAAGCCTGGTTCAGGGGCTACTGAGGGAGTCCTAGATTAGGGGGTGTCCGGATGGCCGGACTATACCTTCAACCGGACTCATGGACTGTGAAGATACAAGATTGAAGACTTCGTCCCGTGTCCGGAAGGGACTTTCCTTGGCGTGGAAGGCAAGCTTGGCGATACGGATATGTAGATCTCCTACCATTGTAACCGACTTTGTGTAACCCTAACCCTCTCCGGTGTCTATATAAATCGGAGGGTTTTAGTCCGTAGGACAACAAAAAAACAACAATCATACCATAGGCTAGCTTCTAGGGTTTAGCCTCTCTGATCTCGTGGTAGATCTACTCTTGTACTACCCATATCATCAATATTAATCAAGCAGGACGTAGGGTTTTACCTCCATCAAGAGGGCCCGAACCTGGGTAAAACTTCGTGTCCCTTGCCTCCTGTTACCATCCGGCCTAGACGCACAGTTCAGGACCCCCTACCCGAGATCCGCCGGTTTTGACACCGACAACGACATTCATAGGAAGATTCTCCAGACACCTTTTGGGCACCCAGACTTTCTTCATAGGTGGCCCATTCCTGCAGTTAGTACCAATATACCTGGCAAACACTTCACCATTCTGATTCTTAAACAGTTTATAGTTTGCATCAAAGGATTCATCAATGACAATAGGATTAGCACAAGTGAAGCCAGATAGGGTGGATGGATCCACTGAAGGTTCCTTTGCAGCCACCCATGTGGTTTTGGGGTAGTATTCAGGCTTCCAGTAAGAGCCATCAGCATTCATTTTCCTTTCGAACCCAACACCCTCTTTCCTAGGGTTTTGATTCAGAATCTGCCTTTTGAGGACATCACATAGTGTCTGATGCCCTTTGAGACTTTTGTACATCCCTGTTTCAAGCAATGTCTTCAACCTAGCATTTTCATCAGCAATAGCAGTGGCATCCTCAGCAGAGGGGTTAGTTACCACATCAACAAGTGAAGATATTGCAACAGTAGTAGCAGTAGAACATTCAGAAACAGAAGTAGCATTATCACGCTCAAGGCATTTAAGACATGGTGGTTCAAATCCTTCCTGAGCGGGACTGATCTGTTCAGCCCGAAGTGACTCGTTTTCCTTTTGAAGATCTTCATGAACCGCTCTCAATTTCTCAAGTTCTTGCTTCCTTTGAAGATAATCATAGGAAAGCTTTTCATGAGTTGTTGAGAGCGTTTCATGACGACTTTCAACTTCCTCATACTTAACATGAAGATTTTTTATGTCTTCAATTAAGGACTGAGATCGAGTCATTTCAGCGTCCAACAGGTCATCGCTTCTGTCTAACAGTTTTTGAATATGTTCCATAGCTTTCTATTGTTCAGTTGCAATTTTAGCAAGTGTTTTGTAGCTGGGTTTGGAACCATAATCAGAGTCATCTTCACTGGATGTTTGATAGTGAGTATTGCATGAGTTTACCTTGGCACCGCGTGCCATGAAGCAATAGGTGGGAGCGGAGTTGTCCTTGTCATTAGCATCGGCGTCGGTGATGAAGTCATTGTCTTTAGTGTTGAAGATGGACTTGGCAACGTAGGCTGTAGCCAGACTTGCAACGCCAGAATCGGACTCCTCCTCAGACTCCACCTCCGCCTCCTCAGAAGCAGACTCCTCCTCTGAATCCATTTCCTTGCCAACAAACGCACGAGCCTTGCCAGATGAGCTCTTCTTGTGTGATGAAGACTTTGAGGAAGACTTGGAAGAAGGCTTTGAGTATTTCTTATTCTTCTTGTCGTCAAAAACATATTCCTTCTAGAAGTGATCCTGGAACAACCGACGTCAAGCATTACTCCAACACCGTGTTCACTTCCCGGACCCCGCCGAGAAGAGACCATCACGGCAATACACACGGTTGATGCATTTTAATTAAGATCAACTTCAGGTTTTCTACAACCGGACATTAACAAATTCCCATCTGCCCATAACCGCGGGCACGGCTTTCGAAAGTTCAAATCCCTGCAGGGGAGTCCCAACTTAGCCCATCACAAGCTCTCACGGTCCACGAAGGATATTCATTCTAGCGGGAAGGCCCGATCAGACTCGGAATACCGGTTACAAGACATCCTCGACAATGGTAAAACAAGTACCACCCGTTGCGCCGACATCCCGATAGGAGCTGCACATATCTCGTTCTCAGGGCAACACCGAATAAGCAATTCGTACAACTAAAACCAGCCCTCGAGTTTCCCCGAGGTGGCGCTGCAAGGGGATCTAGTTTGGACCAACACTTAGACAAGCATTGGCCCGGGGGTTTAAAATAAAGATGACCCTTGGGCTGGCCTAACCCAAGGGAAAAAAAGGCTAGGTGGCGAATAGTAAAACCAAGTTGGGCCTTGCTGGAGGAGTTTTATTCAAGGCGAACTGTCAAAGGGTTCCCATTATAACCCAACCGCATAAGGAACGCAAAATCCGGAAACATAACACCGATATGACGGAAACTAAGGTGGCAAGAGTGGAACAAAACACCAGGCATAAGGCCGAGCCTTCCACCCTTTACCAAGTATATATATGCATTAATTAAATAAGATATGTTGTGATATCCCAATAAAATATCCATGTTCCAGCAAGGAACAAACTCCAAACTTCAGCTGCAACTAACAAACTATAAGAGGGGCTGAGCAAGCGGTAACATAGCGAAACAACGGTTTGCTAGGACAAGGTGGTTAGAGGCTTGGCTTAACAATATGGGAGGCATGATAAGCAAGTGGTAGGTATCGCAGCATAGGCATAGCAAAAGAGCGAGCATCTAACAAGCAAAGATAGAAGTGATTTCGAGGGTATGGTCATCTTGCCTGAGATCCCGCAAGGAAGAAGAACGAGTCCATGAAGAAGACAAACAGACATAGACGAACAGGTCCTCACAAACGCGACGTAAATGGAACCAACCCGAGGAAGCAACACCGGAAAGAAGCACACAACATAGTAAACACCCACCACATAAACATGGCATGATGCACAACCAAGTATGATGCATGTCCGGTTTAAATATGCATGACATGGCAAAGTGCAACAACCAAAACTACAAATTAAGTGGAGCTCAATATGCAACGGGTTGCATATTGACGGAACACCACATCAATTATTTAGTTCTCTTCCGGTTAGGTACTCAACAATATTAAATGTTGGTTAACATGACAAGAGGTGAAGCATAACAAAACTATACCATTTAAACAATTTAAATGGGGCCGGATATAACAAACAGCAAATCCGGTAAATCCCCATATGCATTAGCAATTTAATGCAACAACAATTTTAAGCATTTTTAATTGTTGTTATCATGATGCGGATGACATGAACAAGTTTATGCAATTTTTATTAAAAGTTGACAAGAGCATTATGAAGCATTTGTCACCGTGGTGGAAAGGAAAGGGGTGCCACGGCAATAATAACGAAAACGGTGCCATGGCAACATTTCGGTTCAGGTAACTCGATTGAGATACCGATGCAAAGGAGAAGTGTGCGGATGCGCGCAAAAGATGGTGGGGCGCTCCCGGATACCGGGTGTCCCATGACTCGACGACGGTGTCAAACGAGGGAACAACTAACGTTCACGGGCGGATTACAACAACCAACATGCATCTCATACAACTCATGCATACGGTCCATGAGTGGTCATCTCGGGGTTATACCTTCGAAGCGTGCCTTTTCGGAACGGATCAAGTTCGTAGCGGAAGTAGGCGTTCTCACCACGTACGTAAAGGTAGCAGTTGTACTCAAGCCGTAGTGGAAGTGGTGGTTCAAGAGTCGAAGAGGAAGTAGTCGTTCATGTCCGTAGATGTTCGGTGTCACGATACAGAACTTGACGTCCACGGGGTCTTCAGCGACGGTCGTGGTACATGTTTTGAAGGGGAAGTAGAGGTTCTCGCGATCTCGGCGATGGCAGTCAAACTTAACGCTATGAAGGGGTACTTGGCGGACAACGGTCGTCGTGTGACTTGTCCGTTCATGAAGTCGATCTCCCGCATCTTGTCATACATGTATCGGAGAAGAACTTGGCGTTCCGACGGGTTACACTTGTCGTCGTGGGAACTTGGTAAATCCGAGGCCTTCGAGGTCGACTGTAGTTGTACATCTCATAGTGGAACTTGACGGATCCGAGGACTCCGACGTAGTGGTACTTGGCGAATCCCGAAACGTTCTTGGCGATCCAAAATGCCACAAGTGAGATGCACATCCACGTAGTCTTCCGACTTGGGCTCCGGGTTCAAGATTTGACGAGCCTAGGGAGACGATGGAGATAGCAAACAACGGAGCATCAACAGACACAAGGCCACTGACAAGACTTGGGGCTTCCCGAACCCACGGAAACGGCCGGCAGCAGGAGGCTGCTAGTAGAGGCAGGGCCACGCCGAGGTCGAAGGTGGCCGGGCGAGCTTGACATAGGTCGTCCGCGGTCGGACGAAGCAGCAACAGCATGACACGGCAGCGCGCGCAAAGCTGCAGGCCAGCATGGCGGCCTCCATGGCCGGGCGAGAAGAGGGGCGTCGAGGCGCTGAAGATGAAGGAGACAAGACGAGAGGGACGGCGCAAGACGCCGGTGCTCGTCATTGGGGCTTGGCGAAGAGCAGCAGCAGCGGGGCTCGCTGCCGACGTGGGGAGGCAGAACGGCGGAATAGGAGGTCGACAAGATGTTTGCGCGATGATGGCCTCGGGAGGGCCATGACGCGGTGCAGGCAGGGAGCATATCAGAATACTGCTGCTCGCGTGCTCCAGCGCAGGCGGAGCTAGCAGCGAGGAGGAGAAGGGAGCTGGGGCGCGCCAGAGGAGAACGAAGGGAGGCGGCGCACGGTAGGAACGAGAGGGAGATCGAGAGAAGGAGGGGGGTTCGAGCGCACGGGATGGGATCGGGCTGCTCCCTGACGGCGCTAGCAGGGAACGGAAGATGAGGAGGGGATCGGGATAGGGCGGCTAGGGTTGAGAAGGCAGGGGCCGGCTGGGCCTAAAGTAACAAATGGGCCAGAGGAAGAGGTTGGGAGGCCCAGGTGGCCAGAGGCCTGGCTGGGCTCTCTCTCCCTTATTCCTTTTTTTAAAAAATTTGTTTATATAAATAAACAATCAACAAAGGGGAAAATCCAGGGGTTTTTGGTTAGGGATATGAGATATATAAATATATATCTGGAACCCTGGATTTAAGTAGGGTTTGAATAAATTGCTCTGGCTTTTTTAGAAGGTAGAAAAATAATTAGAGTTTGAATTATTCTCAAACTTCAATCATTTTTGAACCTGACCAAAACAATGCCAAATGAGATGAAATTTGGCAGAGAGGTTGAAGGAAAGGTGTATGGTTTATAGGAAAAGAATGAACATTTATGGATGACATAAAATGGCACTCGCAAAAAAAATGGAAGGAAAAGGAAGGAAGAAGGCGGTGATGACACATGTGTAGATTTGAGAGAGATGGGAAGGGGTTGATACAAATGACAAGAATAGAGCAAGACAACATCATGAAGAATGCAATGCACATGGTGATTATGATGAAATGCAAAATGGCAAGAGGCATGATGCAATGCAAACAATGATGACATGACGAAATGCAACAAACAAATAAAACACCCGGCGACAACGGAAAACATGTTAGACGTCTGAAGCGTCGGTCTCAGGGTGTCACAACACTCCACCACTACGAGAGGATCTTGTCCCGAGATCTAGAATGGCACCGGAGGGAAAAACGGAAGAGAAAGAGAAGAGGTAAAACTAAGTTGTTTCTTTGACAAATGAGTGAGACCAAAGAACCTTGAGAGGTTAACCCATTTTGAGAAAAGAAAACAACGGAGATGATCGAAGTTGAAAACACTCCGTTAGGAAAAAAATAAAAAAATAACAAGGAACATTACGAGAACCTTGTAGGTTGAAAGACAAAATACAAGGATTGCAATGGACAAGAAGTACATGCAACCACTCTGGTAGAACGAGATGCCCAAGTAACGATAAGGGTCAATTACGACAACACTCCGGTTGGAAACGGAGGTAAAGAATATGAGCTTGGCAAAACGAAAGCACTTGGATGAAGACTCCGGTTAGAAGAGGAATCAAAGACATAACACTCCGATTGAAACAAGATAGAGAAGGGAAAATAATGATATAATTTGGACAGCACTCCGACTGTAAAAAGAAGGAATTGAAGATGAGCTTGACCAGATGAGAACATACTTGATGAGATCAACAACACATTGTCTCCGGAACTATTGAAAGAATGGCACAATGGGTAAGAAAGATCTCAGACAGCACTCCGGTTGAAAAGAGATACAAGGCTTGATAAGACGAAGAGAACTTGAGCAAAAGGGCACAACACTCCGGTTAAATGGATAAGTATGAAAAGAACAAGGTCCTGACAAACAAGAAGATGAATTGAAGAGAGCAACATCACAAAGCCTCCGAAAGAAATATAAGAATGGACCCAAAAGAACAGAGAAGAAGGCAACAAGTTCTGCCTGAAATGAATTTGAGAGAGCATCGTTAAAAAGAAGGATTGAACTGAGTTGTTGGGAAATCAACAACGAAAAGAATAAGGTTGTAGTGGGCTTATGGAGAACATCTCAAAACTATGAGGTGGAATTCTGCCACTAACGGAAAAAACAATAGATTGGATTGCTATCAACAAGGAGACGAGAAACTTATTTCACCGGTAGGATAAATGAAGAACTTGGGTCATTTATAAGCACCATAAATAGCAACGATCCTTAGGGAAGGCTTTAGGTGAAACATGACACAAGATAACTCCAACGAAGAGGTTGATGGATTTACAATATCTTATTCTTGATAACTTGTGACTCACGAAGCATGAAGGGAAATTATCAACAATGACATAACACCACCTTAGATGATAAGGTAGAAATAATTGCATTTTGGAATGCAAGATGAAGAATACTTGAGATCCTCTGAAAAGAAACTTGTTAAACACTTCGAGAAGGAAATTAAATCCTTGATGAACCAACATGTAGAGCCTACATGAAGATACTCCGGTAACAAAAGGATAATGAAAAGAAAGAGAAGTTGAAAACACAAGGTGAAACCTTGTAATGCTTTAGATGGGTCTTCGCGACGATATAATGCGGAAAAACTAGGAACTCCGGAAAAGAAAGATGTGCACTTGAAACCAAGAATTTAATCATCGTGAACAAACTCCGGAAGAAAGGAATTAACCACCTGGATAAAACAAGAATACGAATTAAGTTATGCCTATCCTTCATCAATTAAATTGATGACAAACAATGAATTTGGCATAGTACTTATTCTCGTAGAAAGGATTAAGAGATATATAGCGCAAACTTGAGAAAGCCTTCAACGAAACACCGGTGGAATCGAAACAACGAATGAATTGATAAGATAACGAAAGAAGAGGAATCTTGCACGAACCACCGTAAGAATTAAAAATGAACAAATAAAAGATACCGAAACACCGGGAAGAATTTGCAAATGAACGAAGATGCTTGAGTGAATCTAGATACATGAGAATGAAGGGCTCACGAACTGATTAGAGATCACTTTAATGATGCACTGGTAAAAATTTGGAGAACCATAGCTGAAAGTCGAGAATGAATAAATCTCAGATGATGGGCTCCGGATAATCAAACTAAACAGAATCTTGAATTTCTCCGAACAGGTGAAAAGAATTCTCACAATCAAAAACAATTATGAGAGGATGGCAACAAGCTAGAATCATGAATCTTGAAGAGAACGGACCAAGATTGAGAGGAAAAATCTTCTTCGGTCTTGAAATGTTGAGCGTGATGACGAGAAAACACCACCAAGAATTGTTGAGATACTCCGGGATGAAAATTAGAAAGGTTGATCCAACGATGGAAAGAATTGAAAGATCTTAGAGAAAAGCATATGACTGATGATGAATCATTCTTACGTCAAACTTCAAAAAGAATTTGATGGTAGCTCCGGGAAAATAGAAGAGTCAGGTAAGATCCTGGGAAAAAAACCTGTGGGTTAGGGCCCACTCAAGAGAAACACCATTGAAAAGATTTGAAGAGAGATAGATAGCACCGGTTGAATAAAATGGCTTGAATGAGCTAACAACCTCGGAATAGGTTTGAACGGATCTTGAAGGAAAAGACGAGCCTTCTGAGATATCTTGAGCACTCTGGGACAATAGAATAGCGAGAGGTGAACGATTAAGAATTGTACCGGCATGTGAAAGCCTTGAAATGAGGAAAAGGGTAAAGAAACACCAAAAGCTTGAATTGAAACCACCGGAGAAGAAAAGAACGAAGAATGATGAACTTGAAGCTCCGTTAAAATCTTCATGACCATCACCGGGTAAGAACATTGACAGAAAAGAATGGAGAGACTTCACATGGACAAAATGGCTACTTGATTAAGACATATGAGTCCTTGAATAAAAGGGGTGGGAGGGTGGGAAAACAAAGGCAACTTGGGAAGGATGAAACAAACACTGTAGAGAAACTGAGATTGAATCTTGCGGATGTTGAAATGATCGGATCCACTTGAAGAGAAACACGTCGGTTGAAAAAGGATTGACGTGAAAATCTCGATTAATAAGAAGGATTGGTATTCACATCGGAGTATGAGAACACCACTTGGAAAAGGTATGGAATCAACATTTGACTTTGAAGCAACTCGAATACCACAACTCAAAACAAAACAAAGGATTGGCCTGCAAAATAAGCCGGAACAAACATATGATTGAGATTTCATCCGAAGTTTTTGCGGTGGGGCCTACACGGGCTCGATCGTACAACACCATCATGTACAAGGCAGTGCACATGACATACGAAGCGTCCCCAAGTCGGCATAGCCAAGGACTCTTTAAGACACAACGAGACCACTGTAAAACCAACCGTGAATAGGCGGACCACTAGACATCGAACCCCAATTTCATATCATACATCTGTCGGAAAGATATCCTAAGAGCTACTTGAATTCCCACTTATAAACTCCCGAAATTTTCCAGTTATGCAATCAGGTGTTGGGGATACAGGGGAAGCATAATATCTCACCCAAAACTAGCAAATCCTACATCCAGCTGTATCCATCCTTCAACACATAACCAAGAAACCTTCGGAAATCATTTACCTCAACCTTCGAAAGGCATCCGTTATACGAGTTATGGCAATACTCCCGAACTCCCACCCCAGTAGTGGGTGGCGTCGAGGTTATCTCACCAACAACTGCATAAAAGAGATTTTCGATGTCGGCGAAACTAATCTCACATATTCCAGAACTGCAACGATAAAATTGTGACGACAACACCTCGGAGCTCAACTCCCCAGGACACTGCCACAACCCCTAAATGTCAGGGGCACCAAGAACAATGTTCTTGTCACAACACCATCGGAACGATTCCAAGATACCCGCGTGATCCTAATTTTTTTTTCGTGAAATTTGAGAAGAGAAGAGTCAAAACTCTACGTCAGGATGCCTCACCAGAGCGATGAAGGGACCGAGGAGTAAAAAGAAGTCCTAACTCTTCGATATATATAATCCTAAATGACTCAAAACATTTCTAGACTCAATAACGCCAGCGATTCGATCAAGCAGGGGGCTCCTAAGGTCGGGGAAGGCTCTGATTACCAACTTGTAACGCCCTCGATGCGGTTATATCTCCCACGTGTCGAAGCACGACTTAGAGGCATAACCGCGTTGAAAGAATTGTCGCAAGTGAGGTAATCTTCACACAACCCATGTAATACATAAGGGAAAGAGATACATAGTTGGCTTACAATCGCCACTTCACACAATTACAAGAATAAAGCATTACATCAAGTAGATACAATCAAGGTCCAACTACGGAACCCAAAATAAAAGAAGACTACCCCAAATGCTACACAGATCCCCGATCGACCCCAACTGGGCTCCACTACTGATCAACTAGAATGGAACAATACAAAGGACAAGATCTTCGTCGAGCTCCTCCTTGAGCTTAGTTGTGTCATCCGCACAATTCAACGACACCTGCAAGCTGGTTTTGGAAGTATCTGTGAGTCACGGGGACTCAGCAATCTCACACCCTCGCGATCAAGACTATTTAAGCTTATGGGTAAGGTAAAAGGTATGAGGTGGAGCAGCAGCAAGCCACTAGCATATATGGTGGCTAACATACGCAAAAGAGAGCGAGAAGAGAAGGCAAAGCATGATCGAGAAACTATGATAAAGAAGTGATCCTAGAACAACCTACGTCAAGCATTATTCCAACATCGTGTTCACTTCCCGGACCCCGCCGAGAAGAGACCATCACAGCAACACACGCGGTTGATGCATTTTAATTAAGATCAACTTCAAGTTTTCTACAACCGGACATTAACAAATTCCCATCTGCCCATAACCGTGGGCACGACTTTCGAAAGTTCAAATCCCTGCAGGGGAGTCCCAACTTAGCCCATCACAAGCTCTCATGGTCAACGAAGGATATTCCTTCTAGCGGGAAGGCCCGATCAGACTCGGAATCCCGGTTACAAGACATCCTCGACAATGGTAAAACAAGTCCAGCAAGACCACCCGCTGCGCCGACATCCCGATAGGAGCTGCACATATCTCGTTCTCAGGGCAACACCGGATAAGCAATCCGTACAACTAAAACCAGCCCTCGAGTTTCCCCGAGGTGGCGCTGCAAGGGGCTCTAGTTTGGACCAACACTTAGACAAGCATTGGCCCGGGGGTTTAAAATAAAGATGACCCTTGGGCTGGCCTAACCCAAGGGAAAAAAAGGCTAGGCGGCGAATGGTAAAACCAAGGTTGGGCCTTGCTGGAGGAGTTTTATTCAAGGCGAACTGTCAAAGGGTTCCCATTATAACCCAACCACGTAAGGAACGCAAAATCCGGGAACATAACACCGATATGACGGAAACCAGGGTGGCAAGAGTGGAACAAAACACCAGGCATAAGGCCGAGCCTTCCACCCTTTACCAAGTATATAGATGCATTAATTAAATAAGATATGTTGTGATATCCCAATAAAATATCCATGTTCCAGCAAGGAACAAACTCCAAACTTCACCTGCAACTAACAACGCTATAAGAGGGGCTGAGCAAGAGGTAACATAGCCAAACAACGGTTTGCTAGGACAAGGTGGTTAGAGGCTTGGCTTAACAATATGGGAGGCATGATAAGCAAGTGGTAGGTATCGCAACATAGGCATAGCAAAAGAGCGAGCATCTAGCAAGCAAAGATAGAAGTGATTTCGAGGGTATGGTCATCTTGCCTGAGATCCCGCAAGGAAGAAGAACGAGTCCATGAAGAAGACAAACAGACGTAGACGAACGAGTCCTCACAAACGCGACGTAAACGGAACCAACCCGAAGAAGCAACACCGGAAAGAAGCACACAACATAGTAAACACCCACCACATAAACATGACATGATGCACAACCAAGTATGATGCATGTCCGGTTTAAATATGCATGACATGGCAAAGTGCAACAACCAAAACTACAAATTAAGTGGAGCTCAATATTCAACGGGTTGCATATTGACGGAACACCACATCAATTATTTAGTTCTCTCCCGGTTAGGTACTCAACAATATTAAATGTTGGTTAAAATGGCAAGAGGTGAAGCATAACAAAACTATACCATTTAAACAATTTAAATGGGGCCGGATATAACAAACAACAAATCCGGTAAATCCCCATATGCATTAGCAATTTAATGCAACAACAATTTTAAGCATTTTTAATTGTTGTTATCATGATGTGGATGACATGAACAAGTTTATGCAATTTTTATTAAAAGTTGACAAGAGCATTATGAAGCATTTGTCACCGTGGTGGAAAGGAAAGGGGTGCCACGGCAATAATAACGAAAACGGTGCCATGGCAACATTTCGGTTCAGGTAACTCGATTGAGATACCGATGCAAAGGAGAAGTGTGCGGATGCGTGCAAAAGATGGTGGGGCGCTCCCGGATACCGGGTGTTCCATGACTCGACGATGGTGTCAAACGAGGGAACAACTAACGTTCACGGGCGGATTACAACAACCAACATGCATCTCATACAACTCATGCATACGGTCCACGAGTGGTCGTCTCGGGGTTATACCTTTGAAGCGTGCCTTTTCGGAATAGATCAAGTTCGTAGTGGAAGTAGGCGTTCTCGACACATACGTAAAGTTAGTAGTTGTACTCAAGCCGTAGTGGAAGTGGTGGTTCAAGAGTCGAACAGGAAGTAGTCGTTCATGTCCGTAGATGTCCGGGGTCACGATACGGAACTTGACGTCCACGGGGTCTTCAGCGACGGTCGTGGTACATGTTTTGAAGGGGAAGTAGAGTTTCTCATGATCTCGACAATGGAAGTCAAACTTGACGCTCCGAAGGGGTACTTGGCGGACAACGGTTGTCGTGTGACTTGTCGGTCCATGAAGTCGATCTCCCGCGCCTTGTCGTACACATATCGGAGAAGAACTTGGCGTTCCGACGGGTTACACTTGTCGTCGCGGGAACTTGGTGAATCCAAGGCCTTCGAGGTTGGCGGTAGTTGTACATCTCATAGTGGAACTTGACGGATCCGAGGACTCCGACGTAGTGGTACTTGGCGAATCCCGAAACGTTCTTGGCGATCCAAAATGCCACAAGTGAGATGCACATCCACGTAGTCTTCCGACTTGGGCTCTGGGTTCAAGATTTGACGAGCCTAGGGATACGATGGAGATAGCAAACAACGGAGCATCAACAGACACAAGGCCACTAAAAAGACTTGGGGCTTCCTGAACCCACGGAAACGGCCGACAGCAGGAGGCTGCTAGTAGAGGCAGGGCCATGCCGAGGTCGAAGGTGGCCGGGCGAGCTTGACATAGGTCGTCCGCGGTCGGACGAAGCAGCAGCAGCATGACACGGCAGCGCGCGCAAAGCTGCAGGCCAGCATGGTGGCCTCCATGGTCGGGAGAGAAGAGGGGCGTCGAGGCGCTGAAGATGAAGGAGACAAGACGAGAGGGGCGGCACAAGACGTCGGTGCTCGTCATCGGGGCTTGGCGAAGAGCAGCAGCAGCGGGGCTCGCTGCCGACATGGGGAGGCAGAACGCCGGAACAGGAGGTCGATGAGATGTTTGCGCGATGATGGCCTCGGGAGGGCCATGACGCGGTGTAGGCAGGGAGCATATCAGGATACTGCTGCTCGCGTGCTCCAGCGCAGGCGGAGCTAGCAGCGAGGAGGAGAAGGGAGCTGGGGCGCGCCGGAGGAGAACGAAGGGAGGCGGCACACGGTAGGAACGAGAGGGAGATCGAGAGAAGGAGGGGGGTTCGAGCGCACGGGATGGGATCGGGCTCCTCCCTGACGGCGCTAGCAGGGAACAGGAGATGAGGAGGGGATCGGGATAGGGCGGCTAGGGTTGAGAAGGCAGGGGCCGGCTGGGCCTAAAGTAACAAATGGGCCAGAGGAAGAGGTTGGGAGGCCCAGGTGGCCAGAGGCCTGGCTGGGCTCTCTCTCCCTTATTCCTTTTAAAAAAATGTTTATATAAATAAACAATCAACAAAGGGGAAAATCCACGGGTTTTTGCTTAGGGATATGAGATATATAAATATATATCTGGAACCCTGGATTTAAGTAGGTTTTGAATAAATTGCTCTGGCTTTTTTAGAAGGTATAAAAATAATTAGAGTCTGAATTATTCTCAAACTTCAATCATTTTTGAACCTGACCAAAACAACGCCAAATGAGATGAAATTTGGCAGAGAGGTTGAAGGAAAGGTGTATTGTTTATAGGAAAAGAATGAACATTTATGGATGATAGAAAATGGCACTCGCAAAAAAATGAAAGGAAAAGGAAGGAAGAAGGTGGTGACGACACATGGGTAGATTTGAGAGAGATGGGAAGGGGTTGATACAAATGACAAGAATAGAGCAAGACAACATCATGAAGAATGCAATGCAGATGGTGATTATGATGAAATGCAAAATGGCAAGAGGCATGATGCAATGCAAACAATGATGACATGACGAAATGCAACAAACAAATAAAACACCCGGCGACAACGGAAAACATGGAAGACGTCTGAAGCGTCGGTCTCAGGGTGTCACAGGAATCCAGTTGAACGAACTTCTTGACATCAGCAGCGGTGACACCTTCACCAGCCTTGGGAACGCCATTCTTGACGACATACCATAGGTCGACATCAATGCCTTCAAGATGCATGCGCATCGTATTCTTCTAGTAGGAATATTCAGTTCCATCGAAGATGGGGCACGCAACGGAGACTTTGATTATCCCTGCAGTCGGCATAGCTAAAACTCCAGGTGGTTAAACCGAATCACATAGAACAAGGGAGTACCTTGCTCTGATACGAATTGAAAGTGCTAGTTATCGACTAGAGGGGGTGAATAGGAGATTTTTATGAAAGTCTTCAAAACATGGGAGTTTCGAAGACAAACGATGTAAATGAACCTATAACCATGCAGCGGAAGGTAGACTACACTAGACAAGCCATAGTCAAGTATTCAATAAAGTGAGAGCACGAAGACTAATAGCAGCTAGGCAGTACGGATTAGGATGGAAGATAGTATGAAACCAATCTGAACAAGCAGTCACACAGTGAAGACAAATGGACAATGCAAATAGGCAATGACTTCACAATGACCAACTGTAAATAAAGAGATGGGAAGGATAGAACCAGTGGCTTGTTGAAGACAATGATTTGTTGGACCGGTTCCAGTTGCTGTGACAATTGTACATCTGGTTAGGGAGGCTGAGATTTATGTTGGGACCCCGATTCTAAGTCACACCGATCTAGCCTGTAACACCTCATATCACTTCGCGGCCTCACACACGGTATTCCCACGGGTGTCGCCTTACCATGGCCCGGGACCGTTTGCGCCTTTTGGCTCACGTATATAATAGTGCCGCTAGCATCTATATGACAGAGAACCCGGGCCGACATGACTAGTCGTGAACCCAAAGTGGCACTAACTTACGGGGACAGGCATACATGAATCAACATCGAGCATGTCGGTCAGCAGCGTGTGAATCCGGGCTGCAGCACATGGCTAACAGTACTCCAGGAACCCGGGCTATAGCAGGCTAGGCAGGACTCTGGATGTCACTGCGTGACATTTCCCCGAAGGGACAGACACAGGAACGAAGTGAATCACATGCCGGCTAGTCAAGTGTTCCAGAGCAGTAGTGCTGGGCTAGCAGGACTCCGGTGAACCGGGCTGTAGCGGACTACTATGGCTCATGGAAGCACAAGCTTACATTTCCCCATAAGAGAGGCTATTAAGGATAAACAACTAGGTTGTCGGATCCCACACATACCAAGCATTTCAATCATACACACAATATGCTCGATATGTGTAAATACAACATGGCATCACAACATAACTCTACGACTCAAGTATTTATTCATTAGGCTCCGAGGAGCGAGATATTACAAATATGGGTCTCATGACCCAACATTCAGAGCATACAAGTCAAAGCACATGCGGAAGCTTAACTTGTGTGAGTACAGACAACTAAAAATGAAGAAGGCTGAGGCACCTGACTATCTACCAGACCCTCCCAAGGGTACAAGATCGTAGCTGAGGTAACAAGCTAAACGTCGAAGTCCACGTGGAACTACTAGCGAGACTGAAGTCTCTCTGCAAAACATAAAATAAGCAAACGTGAGTACAAATGTACCCAACAAGACTTACATCAGAACTAACTACATATGCATCATTATCAACAAAGGGATGGTGGAGTTTAACTGCAGCAAGCCAGCTTTGACTCGGTGGCTATCCTGAACTATGACTGCAAGTAACTCTTTTGAGGTGGCGCACACGAGTCCACATATTCACCATATCAATACACCACTATGGATCCGCTCCCGTCTCCCTACGAGAACGCCATCCATAGCACTCACGCTTATCTTGCGCATTTTAGAGTATCCACTTTCACTTGTCTATGAACTATGCAAGGGGTCCAAGTTTCCATATCCGAGGAATCCGGCTATTCAAATAGATAGTGATAACCCTGCAGGGGTGTACTTCTTCACACACGCTCTCGCCACTTACCACCATGTACACATCGTGTATCTCGACAACCTTCAAGCGGAAGCCTGGCGAGGGAGTCGGCCACGACCTAACTAACCAACAAGTCTCTAGTCCAGGTTTATCGCCTATTCGGGTTCCATCTGCAAGGAGATCCGGCCGGGGTGTCGCTCACGGCCCCAAACGATGTGAGCAGGGTTCCCAAGCCCATCATCCGGGTGCCACTTGGTACACCGTGCCACTGTGCGTAGTCTGTCCCAAGCCCACCTGTACCGGGTGCCACTTGGTGGACTACTAACACTACCTACAAACACCAGAAACTAGTTGCAACTCCTGGACAGAGATCGAGTTGATTAATAAGTCGAGAGGGGCACTTAAGCATTCCAATGCGTGGCAGTAGCTGTTCATGGATCACAAACACAGAACTCAGTTCCTAAGGACGGCTGCAATGAGACAACCCACCATGTACTCCTACATGGCCTCTCACCACTACCTTTACCAAATCGTGTTCACACACTTAGCTCTCAACAGTAGGACATGTTCACCACATTCCAATTCATCCCCGATGAATCAGACCTGACTCAACTCTAAGCAGTAGCAGGCATGACAAACAAACATGAATGAGTAGGCACATCAGGGCTCAAACAACTCCTACTCATGCTAGTGGGTTTCATCTATTTACTGTGGCAATGACAGGTCATGCAGAGGAAGGGGTTCAGCTACCGCAGCATGTAACAGTTGTAATGCTGTTGTCCTAATGCAGTAAAAGAGAGCAGGAGCAAGAGGGTAGGATTGTATCAGAATGAACAAGGGGGTTTTGCTTGCCTGGCACTTCTGAAGATATCATAGCTCTTCATCGGTGTCATCGAACTCATCGTCGGAAGCACGTCTATCGAGAGGGGACGAATACCGGCAACAGAGAGGGAGAGCACAATCAATGCAATGCAACAATATGATGCATGATCATGACATGGCAATATGCTGTGATTTGGGATAATGCAACATAAAATCATCTTAATTGAAGTGGAATTCAAACTATATCAAATTCCAACTCCAAATCTATTATGAAAATTGGCCCTAATCATGTTTCATCCTAAACAATGAGGTTAACTTGCTCAAACATGCATGAAAATGGTACAGATGGATTCCTTGAATTTTTCTGATAATTTTTCATATATAAATTATTTCATTTGGAGTTATAGATAATTTTCTATGATTTTTAGAAGTTTTGGGCATTTTTCTGGAATTTCCTGAATTATTTTAAATCCAGAAAATGATTACTGCGTCAGCATGACGTCGATGTGACGTCAGCAGGTCAATGGAGCCTGTCCAGGTCAAACCTGACCAGTGGGACCCACTAGTCAGTGTCACAGTTAGTTAACTAACTAATCAAGGTTAGTTTAATTAGTAAGCTAGGTTTGACCGGGGGCGGGGCCCCACATGTCAGCGACCCAGGGGGTGGTTAGGCACTAATGACGTTGCCACGTCACCAGTCACCGGAGTTGGACATCGGCGACCTCACAGTGTGGCGGCAGCTCGACGGAATTCCTTCTTCGGCGACCATTTGTCGCGTGGGTGGGTTCTACGGGTTCGTGGGAGTGAGCCGCGTCCAACCGTGCCATCAGTTGGTCGTGGGGTGGCCGGGATTGTCAACGGCGTCGAGCTGGGCGGCGGTGGCGCTCGGCACATGTGGGCAGCGGTGCTACGGGGCATGGGCGAGTCAGCAAAATGGCCAGGCGGACTCCTGGGGGCACCAGGAGCTCATTGCCATGCCCAGCAACGACAGCACAAGCTGCAGTGGTGGTGCACGACATGGCAGTCGGCGGCGAGCTTAGGTCATGGTGGGGAACGACGCTACGACAAGGAAACGACGTGGGGAAGAGTGGGTAACGACGGCGGAGCTCACACGGAGTCGGACGGCGGTCTCAGCGGGCTCGGGGACGGCCTGATGGTGACGAATCAAGCGGCGGGGATCGCCGGCACCGAGGTTGAAGAAGACGTCCGGGACGGTGATGTGGTGCTCCCCGGTTATTTGGCTAGGCATGGACAAGGAGGGCAAAGATGCGGAGCTCGGGGTCGTGGAGAGGGAGCAAGGGAGTGGTTGTGGCCGCGGCGAACGGCGTCGGTGCACTCCGGCTCGTTCGGTCGGCCATGGGAGAGAGAGCAGAGGGGAGGGGAGAGGTTGCGGGCGAGGGAGAGAGAGGTCAGGGGTATCTGTGTGTCTCCAGGCGTGAGGGAGAGGCAGGAGGTGGCAAGCAGGAGCTGGAGCCTGCGGCCTGCGCGGGCGCTCTCTCACGACGATAGCAGCAACTTTGGGGCGAGGGGAGGAAGACGACAGGAGGAGCCCCTGGTGGGCTGGGCTGGCTTTGCCCAGTGTTGGGCCGGTTGGTGGGCTGCACAGGTGAGGCCAGGTACGATTCCTTTTCTCTCTTTTATTATTTCATGTTTTCTATTATTCTGCAACTTTGTGGCTTTATTTAAAATATTGAAACAATCCCAAAATTCATGAAACTGCTCATGACCACTATTGGGGATATATCCTACAACAAACATTTCAGTTCATGAATATTTGGGCATTTGAAATATTATATAGCATTTAAATGCCCAAATGCAAGTATTATATGATTTAATTCAGTTACCCTCTGTTGTCCTAGTAAAATGTGCACCATTTTTGTCAGGGGTTCAAGACCAAGGCAGAGATGATGAACATTTTTAACCGCTGCATGTGTGCAGATTTTTAACCGTGCCAATGTGTGCAGATTTCCATGAAAGTCTTCAAAACATGGGAGTTTCGAAGACAAACGATGTAAATGAACCTATAACCATGCAGCGGAAGGTAGACTACACTAGACAAGCCATAGTCAAGTATTCAATAAAGTGAGAGCACGAAGACTAATAGGAGCTAGGCAGTACGGATTAGGATGGAAGATAGTATGAAACCAATCTGAACAAGCAGTCACACAGTGAAGACAAATGGACAATGCAAATAGGCAATGACTTCACAAGGACCAACTGTAAATAAAGAGATGGGAAGGATAGAACCAGTGGCTTGTTGAAGACAATGATTTGTTGGACCGGTTCCAGTTGCTGTGACAATTGTACATCTGGTTAGGGAGGCTGAGATTTATGTCGGGACCCCGATTCTAAGTCACACCGATCTAGCCTGTAACACCTCATATCACTTCGCGGCCTCACACACGGTATTCCCACGGGTGTCGCCTTACCATGGCCTGGGACCGTTTGTGCCTTTTGGCTCACGTATATAATAGTGCCGCTAGCATCTATATGACAGAGAACCCGGGCCGACATGACTAGTCGTGAACCCAAAGTGGCACTAACTTACGGGGACAGGCATACATGAATCAACATCGAGCATGTCGGTCAGCAGCGTGTGAATCCGGGCTGCAGCACATGGCTAACAGTACTCCAGGAACCCGGGCTGTATTAGGCTAGGCAGGACTCTGGATGTCACCGCGTGACATTTCCCCAAAGGGACAGACACAGGAACGAAGTGAATCACATGCCGGCTAGTCAAGTGTTCCAGAGCAGTAGTGCTGGGCTAGCAGGACTCCGGTGAACTGGGCTGTAGCGGACTACTATGGCTCATGGAAGCACAAGCTTACATTTCCCCATAAGAGAGGCTATTAAGGATAAACAACTAGGTTGTCGGATCCCACACATACCAAGCATTTCAATCATACACACAATATGCTCGATATGTGTAAATACAACATGGCATCACAACATAACTCTACGACTCAAGTATTTATTCATTAGGCTCCGAGGAGCGAGATATTACAAATATGGGTCTCATGACCCAACATTCAGAGCATACAAGTCAAAGCACATGCGGAAGCTTAACTTGTCTGAGTACAGACAACTAAAAATGAAGAAGGCTGAGGCACCTGACTATCTACCAGACCCTCCCAAGGGTACAAGATCGTAGCTGAGGTAACAAGCTAAACGTCGAAGTCCACGTGGAACTACTAGCGAGACTGAAGTCTCTCTGCAAAACATAAAATAAGCAAACGTGAGTACAAATGTACCCAACAAGACTTACATCAGAACTAACTACATATGCATCATTATCAACAAAGGGATGGTGGAGTTTAACTGCAGCAAGCCAGCTTTGACTCGGTGGCTATCCTGAACTATGACTGCAAGTAACTCTTTTGAGGTGGCGCACACGAGTCCACATATTCACCATATCAATACACCACTATGGATCCGCTCCCGTCTCCCTACGAGAACGCCATCCATAGCACTCACGCTTATCTTGCGCATTTTAGAGTATCCACTTTCACTTGTCTATGAACTATGCAAGGGGTCCAAGTTTCCATATCCGAGGAATCCGGCTATTCAAATAGATAGTGATAACCCTGCAGGGGTGTACTTCTTCACACACGCTCTCGCCACTTACCACCATGTACACATCGTGTATCTCGACAACCTTCAAGCGGAAGCCTGGCGAGGGAGTCGGCCACGACCTAACTAACCAACAAGTCTCTAGTCCAGGTTTAACGCCTATTCGGGTTCCATCTGCAAGGAGATCCGGCCGGGGTGTCGCTCACGGCCCCAAACGATGTGAGCAGGGTTCCCAAGCCCATCATCCGGGTGCCACTTGGTACACCGTGCCACTGTGCGTAGTCTGTCCCAAGCCCACCTGTACCGGGTGCCACTTGGTGGACTACTAACACTACCTACAAACACCAGAAACTAGTTGCAACTCCTGGACAGAGATCGAGTTGATTAATAAGTCGAGAGGGGCACTTAAGCATTCCAATGCGTGGCAGTAGCTGTTCATGGATCACAAACACAGAACTCAGTTCCTAAGGACGGCTGCAATGAGACAACCCACCATGTACTCCTACATGGCCTCTCACCACTACCTTTACCAAATCGTGTTCACACACTTAGCTCTCAACAGTAGGACATGTTCACCACATTCCAATTCATCCCCGATGAATCAGACCTGACTCAACTCTAAGCAGTAGCAGGCATGACAAACAAACATGAACGAGTAGGCACATCAGGGCTCAAACAACTCCTACTCATGCTAGTGGGTTTCATCTATTTACTGTGGCAATGACAGGTCATGCAGAGGAAGGGGTTCAGCTACCGCAGCATGTAACAGTTGTAATGCTGTTGTCCTAATGCAGTAAAAGAGAGCAGGAGCGAGAGGGTAGGATTGTATCAGAATGAACAAGGGGGTTTTGCTTGCCTGGCACTTCTGAAGATATTATAGCTCTTCGTCGGTGTCATCGAACTCATCGTCGGAAGCACGTCTATCGAGAGGGGACGAATACCGGCAACAGAGAGGGAGAGCACAATCAATGCAATGCAACAATATGATGCATGATCATGACATGGCAATATGCTGTGATTTGGGATAATGCAACATAAAATCATCTTAATTGAAGTGGAATTCAAACTATATCAAATTCCAACTCCAAATCTATTATGAAAATTGGCCCTAATCATGTTTCATCCTAAACAATGAGGTTAACTTGCTCAAACATGCATGAAAATGGTACAGATGGATTCCCTGAATTTTTCTGATAATTTTTCATATATAAATTATTTCATTTGGAGTTATAGATAATTTTCTATGATTTTTAGAAGTTTTGGGCATTTTTCTGGAATTTCCTGAATTATTTTAAATCCAGAAAATGATTACTGCGTCAGCATGACGTCGGTGTGACGTCAGCAGGTCAACGGAGCCTGTCCAGGTCAAACCTGACCAGTGGGACCCACTAGTCAGTGTCACAGTTAGTTAACTAACTAATCAAGGTTAGTTTAATTAGTAAGCTAGGTTTGACCGGGGGCGGGGCCCCACGTGTCAGCGACCCAGGGGGTGATTAGGCACTAATGACGTTGCCACATCACCAGTCACCGGAGTTGGACATCGGCGACCTCACAGTGTGGCGGCAGCTCGACGGAATTCCTTCTTCGGCGACCATTTGTCGCGTGGGTTGGTTCTACGGGTTCGTGGGAGTGAGCCGCGTCCAACCGTGCCATCAGTTGGTCGTGGGGTGGCCGGGATCGTCGACGGCGTCGAGCTGGGCGGCGGTGGCGCTCGGCACATGTGGGCAGCGGTGCTACGGGGCACGGGCGAGTTAGCAAAATGGCCAGGCGGACTCCTGGGGGCACCAGGAGCTCATTGCCATGCCCAGCAACGACAGCACAAGCTGTAGTGGTGGTGCACGACATGGCAGTCGGCGGCGAGCTTAGGTCATGGTGGGGAACGACGCTACGGCAAGGAAACGACGCGGGGAAGAGTGGGTAACGACGGCGGAGCTCACACGGAGTCGGACGGCGGTCTCAGCGGGCTCGGGGACGGCCTGATGGTGACGAATCAAGCGGCGGGGATCGCCGGCACCGATGTTGAAGAAGACGTCTGGGACGGCGATGCGGTGCTCCCCCGGTTGTTTGGCTCGACGTGGACGAGGAGGGCGAAGATGCGGAGCTCGGGGTCGCGGAGAGGGAGCAAGGGAGTGGTTGTGGCTGTGGCGAACGGCGTCGGTGCGCTCCGGCTTGTTCGGTCGGCCATGGGAGAGAGTAGAGGGGAGGGGAGAGGTTGCGGGCGAGGGAGAGAGAGGTCAGGGGTCTCTGGGCGTCTCCAGGCGCGAGGGAGAGGCAGGAGGTGGCAAGCAGGAGCTGGAGCCTGCGGCCTGCGCGGGCGCTCTCTCGCGGCGACAGCAGCAGCTTTGGGGCGAGGGGAGGAAGACGACAGGAGGAGCCCCTGGTGGGCTGGGCTGGCTTTGCCCAGTGTTGGGCCTGTTGGTGGGCTGCACAGGTGAGGCCAGGTACGATTCCTTTTCTCTCTTTTATTATTTCCTGTTTTCTATTATTCTGCAACTTTGTGGCTTTATTTAAAATATTGAAACAATCCCAAAATTCATGAAACTGCTCATGGCCACTGTTGGGGATATATCCTACAGCAAACATTTCAGTTCATGAATATTTGGGCATTTGAAATATTCTATAGCATTTAAATGCCCAAATGCAAGTATTATATGATTTAATTCAGTGACCCTCTGTTGTCCTAGTAAAATGTGCACCATTTTTGTCAGGGGTTCTGGACCAAGGCAACGATGATGAACATTTTAGAAGGGCATTTTGGGTTCAGTGAAAATGATTTTATTTGGACCCTAGTTGAATTTCATTTGCTGCTAGGGTTTATCAGCCCCCATTTCAAAGTTTCATAAAAATTTAGACATGATGCATGGAGGCTAATGCAAGACAGGCAAGGCCAAAACTGGGGCTGTGACAATTTAACTCAGAAGACCGTGTCTTCACCTTATTCCCCTTGAGCTAAGGACACACAGTCCTCACCCAATCACTCTGGTAAGTCTTCAAGGTAGACTTCCAAACCTTCACAGACTTTGTTCACGGGCAATCCACAATGACTCTTGGATGCTCAGAATGCGACACCTAACCGGCTGGAGGATTCACAGTCCTCAAGTGTAACAAGTCTTCAGATCACACAAACAGGAAGACTTCAGTGATGCCTAACACTCTTTGGCTCTGGGTGTTTAGGGCTTTGTCCTCGCAAGGATTTCTCTCTCAAAAGCTTCGGTGGTGGGTTGCTCTCAAACGACAAAAGCCGTGCACTAACTCTGAGCAGCCACCAATTTATGGTGTAGGGGGTGGGCTATTTATAGCCACTAGGCAACTCGACCTGTTTTGTCCAAAATGACCCTGGGCCACTAAGGAACTGACACGTGTTCCAACGGTTAGATTTCAAACACACGCGGCAACTTTACTTGGGCTACAAGTAAAGCTGACTCATCCAGCTCTGGATAAGATTTGCTCTCATTGTCTTCACTCGAAGACATAGGATTTTGGTTAAGCATCACTTCAGTCACTCTAACTTTGTTCACTGGGACCCCACTTAACAGTACAGTGGTTCCTATGACTCAATAAATAAGAAAAGGAAACAATGAAACAACTAAGTCTTCGCGCTCCATAGTCTTCATGCAATGTCTTCTCTTGTCATAGTCTTTAATGTGAATGTCTTCACATACCACCTTTGTCTTCAATGTCTTCATACATTTTTAGGGGTCATCTCCGGTAGGTAAACCGAATCAATGAGGGACTACTACCTGTGTTATCCTGCAATTCTCACAAACACATTAGTCCCTCAGCCAGGTTTGTCGTTAATACTCCAAAACCAACTAGGGGTGGCACTAGATGCACTTACATCTCTCCGATAAATAATGTAAAATTGGAAATGTATAAGTGTTAGATTAAAATTTACATTATCAAAAAGTGTTTTTACATCACCAAAAAATGCTCCAACAGATGATGTAGTAACAGACCAGCCGCACAAATTTGTTCTTCACAATTGCATATATATTGAACAAAACTTCAACTATAAATATTATTTTAATTATGAAAAATCATCACACACATAATCAACAAGTTTATGCAGCAGTAGCAGCCAAAGTCTTGTACTGGAGCAACAACATCATGCGCAAGCACCAAAATCGCCGTGCATCGCTCCTCCCAAGGGCGACATGGGCGGACACCAGAACCGTCGATGTCGGTGTCTCCTCTCTTTGTCCACGCCCCTCCCCCTCGCCACCGCCAAAGGATGCGGCTGGGCAAAGCCCGCGCGTGGACGGCGGAGGCGGGGCCTCGTCTTCTCTTGGTGGCGCGGGGCAGGGCTTGGCCTTGGTGCTGCAACTGGGTGCTCGTAGGGTGGCCGCTCAGCTCGTGCCGCTGGCTATCCTCAGGGTGGATGCTCGGCGTCACTGGAGACTCACGGTGGAGGGGTGGTGTAGAGTTACGTCAGAAGGCGCTGCTGGCAGCCTTGCAGCTCGATCTGGGCATGCGTGGGTATGTGGCTTGTGCGCTCGATCCTGGATGCATCGTGGTCGGCCGGTGCACCGACGGCCGAGCCTGGCGCTAGTGGCATCGTCTGGGGACGGCTATCTGCGGGCGGTGGCAGCGCACGTGGATCTCAACAAAGTTTGGTTGCGGGGGGAGCGGGCTTGCTGTAGATGGTCGCCTATGGCCGTGATTCTCTGGATCTGGGCAGGCGGCTTTGATTTCGGTCGTTGCTTGATATGTCTCCATCGTATCTACTTTTCCAAACTCCTTTGCTCTTGTTTTGGACTCTAATTTGCATGATGTGAATGGAACTAACCCAGACTGACGATGTTTTCAGCAGAATTACCATGGTGTTGTTTTTGTGCAGAAATCAAAGTTCTCGGATTGACCTAAAAATTTACGGAGAATATTTTTGGAATATATAAAAAATATTGGTAGAAAAGATACCAAAGGGGGCCACCCAGGAGCCACAAGCTCAGGCGGCACGCCTACCCCCAAGGCGCGGCTCCCAGGCTTGTGGGCCCCTTGGACCTCCGGCTACCCTAACTCCAACTCCATATATACCTATTCGCCAAGGAAAAAATCAAAGAGAAGGATTCGTCGCGTTTTACGATACGGAGCCGCCACCACCTCCTGTTCTTCATCGGGAGGGCTGATCTGGAGTCCGTTCGGGGCTCCGTAGCTTGGAATCCGTCGCCATCGTCGTCATCAACCTTCCTTCACCGCCAATTTCATGATGCTCACTGTCGGGAGTGGGTAATTCGTTCGTAGGCTTGCTGGACGATGATGGGTTGGATGAGATTTATCATGTAATCGAGTTAGTTTTGTTAGGGCTTGATCCCTAGTATCCATTATGTTTTGAGATTGATGTTGCTATGCTTAATGCTTGTCACTAGGGCCCGAATGCCCATGTGTTTTCGTAAAAAAGTCCGCAACTGGATTTTGCATTATTTTTGTGTATGTTCATGATCTGAACATCATTGGAACCACACAAGTATTGATGAAGCACGCAATCACCTAAACACAGAATTTGAGATGAAAGATTTGGGTAAAACCAAATTTTGCTTAGGATTACAACTTTAGCACATTCCCTCGAGTATTTTGGTTCATCAAACCGCCTATATCCAGAAAATATTGGAGAAATTCAATATGGACAAATCCTATCTATCCAAAACTCCTATGGTAGTTCGATCTCTAGACATAGAGAACGATCAATTTAGACCAATGGATAATGGAGAAGAGATATTAGGACCTGAAGTTCCGTATCTTAGTGCCGTTGGAGCGCTCATGTATCTTGCAAATTGCACGAGGCCTGGTATTGCATTTGTAGTGAATTTACTAGCTAGACATAGTGCAGCTCCTACTAAATGCCGTTGGTCAAGAGTTAAGAATATCTTTCTATGTCTCCAAGGCACAAAGGATCTTGGCCTATTCTTTCAATTCCAGACATTTGGACATTGATATGATTGGGTATGCTGATGCTGGCTACTTATCTGGCCCCCACAATGCCAGATCACAAACCAGTTTCATGTTCCTACATGGTGGGATAGGCATATCATGGAAGTCGTCCAAGCAGACTCTTGTGGCTACATTCACCAATCATTCTGAAAAAATCGCATTATATGAGGCAACATGTGAATGTCTGTGGCTTTCGCAGAATGATAAACCACAAACAAAAATCATGTGGTAAAGGTTCTATCGAATCTCCAACCATTATCTATGATGATAATGCAGCTTGTATTGCTCAAATGCAAATAGGTTACATAAAGAGCAATATCACTAAGCATATTTCTCCTAAATTATTCACCCCATCAGTTACAAAATAAAGGGAATATAAACATTTTGCAAGTCAAATCATGCGATAATCTAGCTGATCTATTCACAAAGTCACTCCCGGCTTCAACATTTGAAAAATATGTTCATGGGATTGGTATGCGACGACTTCGAGATTTGCAAAGATCAGGGGGAGAGTCTCTCTGAATCATAACCTGTTCAAACATTATATTGCACTCTTTTTCCCTTTATGAGTTTACTCTCATGGTTCTCATCAAGGTTGTTAATGAGGTAATATCAACATAATAATATATGTCATACATCCTACTTTTCCCCACCGGGGTTTTTAATGGGTGTATACAAGACATATTAATTATTCTCTAAACTGACCAATGAGTTTTATCCTCAAGGTTTTCTCTTATAAATTATCAAAGAGACAATAACATATGTTGTATCATTTTCTCCTTATTTTTCCTACTGGGTTTTAATGGAGTTTTTACAACATATCAAGTTCTATTCTCCTCATATTTTTCCCACAGAGTTTTTGGAGGAGTTATTCAAGATCATATACGCTTGTGATTAAGAGCAATATTCTCAAAGTTATACAAGGATGCAAGACATAGAAGAAGCAGCTTTGTACAAGGGGGGGTGTTAAGAATAAACCGGCGTCATTAGTGCTAATCGTCTTTAGGATTCGTCACATGTGTCCAAAGTGCCGTACAGACGCGAACGTCCGTACATGCGTCTTCTCGCGCCGTACATGCGCCTATTGTAAACGGACGCCTCCCTAGAGGCGCCCCAAATCCTTGTATAAATAGGGCTTTGCCCACAATCAATAAACACAAGTTGATCTTTCGCTTAAACAGCTTCAAATCTTTTCCCTTGAGGTGCTTTGCGTCCCTGAGATTGCTGGTACATCATAACCAGATGCTTGGGCATTGTGCACTTTTCAGTAGAATGCATGTAGCATCCACACTTGTTGCAAAGCTTAGAGTTATCAAACCTGGTCTTTGAAGTGCCTTTTCTCTTGCCCGGATTTCTGGATCTCTGTTCCCATTACGCTTTCGCTTGTGCTCGAAATTGGATTGTTTACCCCAAAAGGTACCATCAAACTTTTGTCTATTCGCGACACTCAAATGAACTTCAGGTAAAGGTTGTGCCCCAACTGGGCACTGAGAACCATTCTTAGCGAGTAGCTCATCATGCTTTTCAACCTGAAGTAACATGTGAATAAGCTCAGAACAGACCTGTAAATACTCATACTTGATATCTGGATGAATATTGTTCCTTATGATGAATAACGCAACATAGTTCTACTATTCTGTCAACGGCGTGGCTCCAGCCAAGAGAGGAGTCTCAGGGGGCTAGATTGCACGTGTAATCCCACGAGACACAAGACTGATCTTGATGTCCATAGCAAATGTAGGGTAGTTGTGGCCATTGAGGGAAAGCTCCTCAAACTCTTTGGCAGCCATCTTTGCCTACAAGGGGAACCAAAGATAATTAATTTACGGGCGGTAAATTAAAAATGATCATGGTTGTGTAATAAGAATGCAAAAAATTGATACTCAAGTGAAAACTTGAAAAATTCTCAACCTCAATTGTATGAACATAACACATTGAAGATTACTTAGATCTCACAGTAGTAGGCTGCATTGCTATTACCTTATGTATGCTACAATTTAAATATAAGGAATACACGTTGGAGGTAATCGTTTGTCTTTTGACGAAACGTAGACCTCATAGTAAGAGGGGATAGTTTGCTAGATCCCAACTCATTACCTTGCAATTCCAAATATAATGAGAGAGAAATATTAAAAAAACTGCAAGTTTGATATGCGAGAGAATATGATCTCAATCGCAAAAACATATTCAAGAGAACTGGATATGTGTTAAACACATGGAACATATCATTCTTCTCAGATGAAACCGGTACTTTATTTATATTCAAACCATTAAATAATATAAACACACTAATAATTATACAAGTCCTAACTTAGATTTAATCTAGAACTGGACTAGAATGTAAGTAGCAGTCAAACTAGGTACTAAACAATACTAAACATAGTCTAAAACTGCACTAAGACAATAATTAGTACTAACATTTAACTAAAAACAGAGAGAACAAATGAATGAATCCAACCCAGAAGGAGGCGGCAAGAGGACACAACAGGCGCCTGGGCCTAGGCCTCCATGGCCTTTGGCCAGCCAACCCGCAGCCCTACTGCATAAGAGAGAGGGAGGAAGCGGCGGTTATGGATAAGGGTCTGAGACCCGAAGCCTGCACCACCCGCTGGATACCCTTCCTTGCACGACGACACCGACAACTAGAGTGGCCGCCACAGACCCTCGTGGCACTGGTGGTCACCGGCGCAACACTGATGAGCCCTCCTCGTCCGAAGAAGACGCGATGACGACGGGGTTCGGGCGAGCACCCTCTGGTGTGGTGCTGGCGAGGCCGATGCTCGCCGAAGCCCACAAACCAAGGCGACGGCTAGGGCGACGGTTGATGGCGGCAACAGCGCGCCCGAAGAGACGCCCAAAGCGTCGTGCCACGCAGCTGCTCAAGCCCGTTGCCATATCCTGCTGAAGCGGGGCATTGGCGTTGGTGCCCTCCATGTCGGATGACACCTCATGCCGGACGACGCCAGAGGCACCGGTTGGCGCGGAGACGAAGGCAAGCACCTCCTCATTCACCACGAAGCGCAAAACACTGGGCATAGCCATGCAGGTGACGGCGCATGCTAGCGGCCAAGGCATTCGACGTCGGCGTCGACAACAGGAGCCACCCTGCCGACGAAGGAGGGTGTGGAGGCGGAGAGCAAGGGTGCGACTGCAACACCATGCACCATAGGGGCGCTCGGACCGGCCACAAGCCATGGGTCAAGCCCCATGTTCACTAACGGTGCATGCACAACAGCATCGAGGCCGTGGTGAGGACCAAGAGCGGCGCGTCCAAGGCCGCGTCCAGCGGCACGGTGACCACCATGAGCGCTAATGACCACCACGAGCGCCACATCCAGTGGCGCGGTGACAACAACAGTCAGCGACGCAACGGCCAAAACGACGGACAACCTGCATCCTGCGACAAAAGCACCGGAGGCCACCAACGCCATGGTATCAACAACGGTAGCGACAACCTTCCGCACGGATCAAGCAGAGAAAGAAGGAAACAAGGCCAAGCATCTCACTAGCGGCGAGTGCTCCCTCTCTTTCACACGCGTAAACCGCGTCCATCTGATGCCACATGCCTATGTGGCGTAACACTGTTAAATTGTACATGTACACTTTGTGTTCTTTCTCTTGTAAGTGGCTGAGTCCACCCCTACTTTGTAGGATCGGCAGCGCTCGTGGCCTGCGTGCCTCAATTCTAGGAGCGCTAGCCTTCCATATATGATGTACATTGTAACTGATTCAATCAAGGAGAGAAATATTCAGTTCAACTTGGTATCAGCTTCCAGGTTCCTCCATCGCCGCATCCGACTCCTCTCACTCCGCCGCCACGAGCTCCCACTACAAAAGAAGACACATCCATGACATTTTGGGCCGAACGAAATTTTTTTCTATCATAAATATGACACTTCTATGACGATAATTGTGACAAAACCTGGTATCATCATAGATGTGGTGGGCTCCTACTTCTATGACAAAAAATCATGACAGAAAATGGGCTTTTCGTCCTGGGCGGGCCGGAGACGCAGTTGCATGACATTCTTTGGGCCGTCCATGACAGAAAAAACCGTGGTAGAAGCGAGGGGGAGGAAAATTTCGGGGAGTTCCCGATTACGGTGGGAGGTCGGGGACCGAGCAATGCGCGTTTCTCTCATACACATACGCGCGTGTGTGCGAGGTGTTGGCTCTAACTAAACCTGAGCGAGGCGTTGGGCTCTAACTGAACCCGAGCGATTGCACTGCAGGCTACGCGTTACTGAACCCAAGTGATCGATCGATCGCTATTAACCGAACCCGATCGAGCGATTCCTTTGCTACTGCTGCTAACTGAAGCCGATCGATGCTGCCTCTGGGATGAACAGTGAGCGTTGCAGGGGGGTTTGGATGAACAGTGAGCGATGGCGTTGCCTCTGGATGAACAGGACCCCGTGGTGTGGTGAAGGGCTGGATGAGTAGTAGACGGTGGAGGGGTGCCCGTGGAGGGGTGGTTGAACAGGACCCCGTGGTGTGGAGGGTTGGATGAACAGTAGACGGTGGAGGGGTGCCCGTGGAGGGGTGGTTGAACAGTAGCCGGTGGAGTAGCACGCGGTGGAGGCTGGATGAACAGGAGCCCGTGGAGGCTGGAGGAGGTCGACAGTAGCCCGTGGAGGCTGGAGGAGGTCGACGGTGGAGATGAACAGTATCCTGTGGAGTCCCGTTTTGCGGTACGCTACACCCCTCCCGATGAACAGGACCCCTATTTCGACCGTAGGAGGTCCGTTTCGTCCGTTTTGCGGTACGCCACACCCCTCCCGATCAACATGACCCCCGTTTCGGCCGTAGGAGATCCATTTCGTCCGTTTTGCGGTACGCCACACCCCTCCCGATCAATAGGACCCCGTTCCGAACGTAGGAGGTCTGTTTCCTCCGTTTTGCGGTACGCTAGGCCTCGTTTCCATCGCTTGTTCCGTCCAAGCCCTCCCGATGAACATGACCACACATTCCGTTCCGACCCAGCCGGTTGGCTCCCACACGTTCCGTTGCCTTCCGATGAACACGACGCATTCCGTTGCCTCCCCATGAACACGACGCATTCCTTTGCCTCCCCATGAACACGATGACGATGCTGTTTCTCCGTTCCGACCCAGCCATGTACACGAGCCCTGGCCGTACGTATGCGCGAGTAGGCGTTCGAGACCCCGCCCGTATGTACACATACGTGGCCGTATTTTCTTTCTTGCACTCTGACCGCTGTACGTACGTGTACATGCTACGTGCGCGCCTCTACTATGACACATATGCGCCTCTACTACGACACGTGCGCGCCTCTACATCCACCAGTATATATGTACGTACACGTTCGTGACCAGAATGACAACGCTATGTACGCTTCGACCAGGTGGGTCCCGACTGTCAAGCACTTCCTTGCCTGCGAAGATGTAGCTGGTGGGTCCCAGCAATGAGGGGGGGGAGAATCATTTTTTTTGCCCGGACGCACTTCCTTGCGTGCGAAGATGTAGCTGGTGGGTCCCAGCAGTCAGGGGCAAACGTTTTTTCGTGAAATACGTTGGCCCGTCCGGTGGGTCCCCACTGTCAGGTGGAGGAATAATTATTTTGCACGTAATAAGGAGGCACTTCCTTGCTGCGGCCGTGGACCCAGCTGTCAGCCTCTCCACGTATAGTCCACGTCCGATGGAAGCCGTTCCTTGACCACGCCGCGCCAAGAGCACCAGGGCGGTGGACGACGGCGAGGCCTAGGAAGGGAACGATGCGGAGCCGGGGAAGACGCGACAGTGGATGCCCATGCGTAGAGGAGTACGAGGGTTCACTGGTTCGCTGCGGTGTGAGGCTGCCGTCGCCGCGGAATAACAGGGGTTGTGGGTGAGTAGAGGGATGGCTGGCCAGTGGTGGGAGTAGTAGGGGGCGGTGAGGCCTCCGCCGCATCACAGCCGGCCACGGGAGGCAGGAGCACGAGGCACGACCGGCGCTGGTTTGGGCGACCGGAGCAAGTGTTGGAGATATGCCCTAGAGGCAACCATGTATGATGATATTTCCTATGTGTTTATGAATAAGGATAGTCCTTGGACATTATCAGTGATGTGTATCACCAAGTACGTGACTTGTTTGTGGGACTATGCATTGTATGATGACTGTCCTAAAAGGTCCCTAGTCGAAAGGGCTATGTGGACGCGCAGCCAACTAGACTAGCATATGATACGGTCGATGGCTTGGTCTCACTAGCCATGGAGCATTGGATGCTAACCGGATAATATGGACTTGGAAGGATCTGGTCAGATTCGACGTAGTCGGATCCGAGTCGAGATAAGGTCCGAGTCGGACAGACCCAACTACGAGACGCAGCGATATGTCATCTGTGAGTCTCTAGTACAACATATGTTCTATGTCCTAAGACCTGAGCTAACGCATGTACTCGGGATGGTGACAGACTTGCTTTGGGCCGACCAAACGCTACTCCATAACTGGGTAGTTATAAAGGTAGGTTTCGGGTTTGTCCAGAACCATGCTGCGAGACGTGGTCGAGCAAGATGGGATTTGCCCCTCCGATTTGGAGAGGTATACTCTGGGCCCCTCGTGTGATCTGACCAGGATAAGCATGGCCATGCGACAAGGATTATGAGATAATCCAGATAGTGGTCGGCATCACTGGAACGAGAAAGAGGTCGGGCTAGCACAAGGATGACAGACTCGCCTTGACCTCGACAACATATATCGTGTGGCAAAAGGAATGGAAGTGTGATGTACAGGTTCGCTAACCAACTTCATAGTCTGCTTGGTGTTCGGCATGCCTTGCTAGAGGCCGCCAACCATTCAGTTCGGAGGTGATCCAAACTGCGACCAAGCCGACTTGAACCTAAGGGGTCGCGCACTTAAGGGAAGGAACCTACGAGGTCGGATCCGAGGACAATGGTCGGATGTGATCTGAACTATATTCAGATTGTGGCCGAGTAGACTTATGGGCTTTAGGGTCTATGCGAGGCCCAAGTGTTGAGCCCGCTATGGACGCCTATAAGTAGTGGAGGTGCCGCACACTCATGCGGTTGATTGCTTCGGCGCTGTCACTAGGGTTTGCATGTGTTGCGAATAGACACCTCCACTCGCCGTCAGTTGTGTGATCGGACCTAGCAGTCCGCCGCACGACATTCCTCCTACACGCGTGGATACCGTTAGAGGCGGTGCACTTGCGCCGCTCCGGCGAACCTGTATGTGGGAACCGACCACCGGTTGTACGAGGGAGATCGGACAAGGAGGAGACAATCCACACGGACGCGCTGCCCCAACTCTTCTTCCGCTGCACGGCGCTGCGCGTCTAGTGGTAACGAACTGTGATCCACCTCCCGTAGCATGTTCTTGGTTGTTCTGCGCGTAGGAAATTTTAGTTTGCATTCGACGCACCCTACCGTAGATTCCAACAGTGGTACCAGAGCCTCTGCTATAGGATTTGGATTCAGATTGTATGCATATTAGATATGTGGAGGCAAGAGATGAGATCTGTTGTCATTGATAAGAATGGCTGTGTGCATGGTTGATGAGATCAAATGCACATGGGGATCAATGTGGCTATATTTTCTGTTGATTGGGACCGCCGTGTGCGTAGCGCCTTGTATTTCGTACACGATCACTCAAACCGATAGAATGCGATTCTATGCATAACTTTATTTTACAGGGTTTGATGTGAATAGTATGGCTCATGTGTATGTGATGCATGTGTGTAAATTATACATGACCTGCGTGTCATGTTTGTCAGCCGGCAGGAGCCAAAGTGCTGTCATTATATTGTATAACAACCTGCGTGTCGACTTGTGACTCTATGTAAAATTCATTACTAGATGTAGTAGTTGGATAATAGAGATTAGGTTGGTGGCTTGGCGTCCCAGCGTGACAAACAAGATGGAGTTCCTAGATGGTCATCGGAGTCGGAGCCAACCTAGAAGAACATCCATGAAGGAGCCATACTATTTCACAATATGTGTTTATTTGTGATTGTTATGCTTCCTTGTTTTCCATGCATGTACAAAGATCCCTCATGAATATCAAGCGAATTGCCATCCCCGATGTTGCACCTTCGCGCATCAAGTACATCTAGTAGTGGGCTCATAAAATTGGGGTGCTGCTAGGTGTCCTTGAACTGAAGGGTTTGTGTCGGACACGGACATGCACTGCATTAGGTTGACTTGACAAGGCTATCAAAACGGTTTTGGGCCTTGTGGCAAAAGAGGTCGGGAGCCGGGGTATGAGATACCTACCCGACCGACAGGAGTCGTATAGAGATACGATTAGCAAGGAGTTGCTTACCGGATAGGCATGTTGTCTAGCAGTGATGCTAAAGCTCACTAGTTGCATGTGCTAGTCGGATCCTAAATCACTGAGAGTTTGCGGAGGGATGCTGACTTCAGTGGGAGTATTTCTGTTTAAGGCTATAATTACTCTACATAAACACATTGCTTAGTGATTGCATATTTTTCTGTTATAGATCAATGGCAGCACCTACTCAACCCAACTTTGCATTGCAATCAATTCTGGAAAAGGATAAACTGAATGAAACAAACTTTACTACCTGGTATAGAAATTTGAGAATTGTTCCCAAGCATGATAAAAAGGAACATGTTCTAGAGGATCCGCTTCCAGAGGAACCTGCCGATAATGCTAGTACCACAACCAAGAATGCCTACCAGAAACTCGTTGATGAAACAAACGAGATCAGCTGCCTCATGCTGGCTTGTATGGAGCCCGATTTGCAGTAGCATTTCAAAGACGTTGGGGCTTTCGATATGATCAAGAGTCTCAAGAGCATGTTTCAGGTGCAGGCTAGGACCGAAAGGTTCAACATCTGGCGATCCTTGATGGATTGTAAGCTGAAGGAAGGTGATCCACTAAGCCCGCATGTGATCAAGATGATCTGATATGTGCAAGCTTTGGATCGGTTGGGCTTCCCGCTCTTGGATGAGCTGGCTACTGATGCAGTTCTGGGTTCTCTTCCGCCCAGCTATGGGACGTTCATCTCGAACTATCATATGCATGGCATGGATAAGAAGCTCACTGAATTACATGGGATGCTCAAAGTTGTAGAGCAGGATATTAAGAAAGGCACGCATCAAGTGTTGATGGTGTAGAAATCGGCTAAGTTCAAGAAGAGTTGGTCTAAGAAGAAGGCTAAGGCAAAGGGCACGGAGATGTTAACCTCCGCCGTTGCGCCGAAGTCTGGACCAGACTCAAAGACCATTTGCTATCATTGCAAGGAAACTGGTCACTGGAAGAGGAACTGTAGCAAGTGGCTTGCAGAGCATGGCAAGAAGGCCGGGAATGCTGCTTCAGGCAAAGGTACACTTGTTGCATATGTTATAGACATTTACCTTGCTGACATACCTAGTACCTCTTGGGTATTTGATACCAGATCGGTTGTTCATATTTGCAACTCGATGCAAGGGCTGGTAAGAACTAGGCCTGTGGCACAAGGGGAGATTGACATCAGGGTCGGCAACAAAGCAAGAGTTGCTGCGTTGGAGGTCGGCACGATGCAGCTCCAGCTTCCTTCTGGATTTATTTTGGAATTGAATAATTGTTATTACATTCCTGCACTTAGTCGGAACATTATTTCTGCCTCATGCTTGATGAGTCAGGGTTATGAATTCAATTTAAAGGACAATGGTTGTTCGATTTATTTGAATGGTATGTTCCACGGCTATGCACCCATTGTTGATGGGTTATTTATATTGAATCTAGAATAGGAACCGGTCTATAACGTGAATGTCAAGAGGCATAAGTCTAATAAGATAAATCCGACATACTTTTGGCATTGCCGGCTTGGACACATTAGTCTGAAACGCATGAAGAAGCTCCATGATGATGGACTCCTAACATCGACCGACTTTGGGTCGTTCGAGACATGCGAATCATGCTTGCTCGGCAAGATGACTAAGTCTCCTTTCGCAAAGAGTTGCGAGAGGGCATCCGAGCTGTTAGAACTGATACACAGTGATGTGTGTGGACCAATGAGCACAACTGCCAGAGGTGGCTATCAGTACTTCGTGACTTTTACTGACGACTTGAGTAGATATGGGTATATCTATTTGATGAGGCACAAGTCAGAGACTTTTGAAAAGTTCAAAGAGTTTCAAAACGAGGTGGAGAATCAGCTCGGCAAAACTATAAAACTTCTACGATCTGATCGTGGAGGTGAGTACATGAGCCAGGAGTTTGATGATCATCTAAAAAGCAGAGGTATAGTACCTCAGCTCACACCTCCGGGTACGCCACAGAGAAATGGTGTATTGGAACGGAGGAATCACACCTTGTTGGACATGGTTCGATCTATGATGAGCAAGTCGGATTTACCCTTGTCATTCTCGGGATACGCTTGTTGGAAATATTCCCTAGAGGCAATAATAAAAGTATTATTATATTTCATTGTTCATGATAATTGTCTTTTATTCATGCTATAACTGTATTATCCGGAAATCATAATACACGTGTGAATACATAGACCTCAATATGTCCCTAGTGAACCTCTAGTTGACTAGCTCGTTGTGATCAACAGATAGTCATGGTTTCCTAGCTATGGACATTGAATGTCGTTGATAACGGGATCACATCATTAGGAGAATGATGTGATGGACAAGACCCAATCCTAAGCATAGCACAAAGGTCGGTTAGTTCGTTTGCTAGAGCTTTTCCAATGTCATGTATCTCTTCCTTCGACCATGAGATCGTGTAACTCCCGGATACCGTAGGAGTGCTTTGGGTGTATCAAACGTCACAACGTAACTGGGTGATTATAAAGGTGCACTACAGGTATCTCCAAAAGTGTCTGTTGGGTTGACACGGATCGAGACTGGGATTTGTCACTCCGTATGACGGAGAGGTATCTCTGGGCCCACTCGGTAATGCATCATCATAATGAGCTCAAAGTGACCAAGTGGTTGATCACGGGATCATGCATTACCGTACGAGTAAAGTGACTTGCCGGTAACGAGACTGAACAAGGTATTGGGATACCGACGATCGGGTCTCGGGCGAGTAACGTACCGATTGACAAAGGGAATTGTATACGGGGTTTGATCGAATCCTCGACATCGTGGTTCATCCGATGACATCATCGAGGAGCATGTGGGAGCCAACATGGGTATCCAGATCCCACTATTGGTTATTGACCGGAGAGTCTCGGTCATGTCTGCATGTCTCCCGAACCCGTAGGGTCTACACACTTAAGGTTCGGTGACGCTAGGGTTATTAGGAAGACTTGTATGTGATTACTGAATGTTGTTCGGAGTCCCGGATGAGATCCCTGACGTCACGAGGAGTTCCGGAATGGTCCGGAGGTAAAGATTTATATATGGAAAGTTGTTAAACAGACTCCGGAAAGTTTCAAGGGCATACTGGTATTGTACCGGGGCCACCGGAAGGGTTCCGGGGGGGCACCGAGAGGGGCCACCCCTCCCGGGGGGCCACATGGGCTATGTGGGAGAGGGAGCCAGCCCCTGGTGGGCTGGGCGCGCCTCCCCACCTAGGCCCATGCGGCTAGGGCATGGGAAGGGGAAACCCTAAAGGGGGCGCCCCCCTAACTTGGGGGGCAAGCCTCCCCTCTTTCCCCTCTCCCTTTGGCCGCCGCCCCCCCTCTAGGGTTTCCCCTAGAGGGCCGGCCCCTCTTGCCCCTCTCCTCCTATAAATAGAGGGGTGAGGGGAGGGCAGCCGCACCACAAGCCAAGGCGCAGCCCCTCCCCTCCCCAACACCTCTCCTCCTCCGTACGTGCTTGGCGAAGCCCTGTCGGAGTACTGCTGCACCACCATCATCACGCCGTCATGCTGCCGGTGGAGCTGTCTTCCTCAACCTCTCCTTCCTCCTTGCTGGATCAAGACGGAGGAGACGTCGCCTGTACCGTACGTGTGTTGAACGCGGAGGTGCTGTCCGTTCAGCACTTGGTCATCGGTGATCTGAATCACGTTGAGTATGACTTCATCATCACCGCTCCCTCGAACGCTTCCGTACACGATCTACAAGTGGTATGTAGATGCAAACTCACCCCCTTGACTCGTTGCTTAGATGAACTCATAGATGGATCTTGGTGAAGCCGTAGGAAAATTTTTAATTTTCTGCAACATTCCCCAACAGTGGCATCATGAGCTAGGTCTATGCGTAGTTCTCTTTGCACGAGTAGAACACAATTTTGTTGTGGGCGTAGATCTTGTCATCTTGCTTGCAGCTACTAGTCTTATCTTGCTTCAGCGGTATTGTGGGATGAAGCGGCCCGGACCAACCTTACACGTACGCTTACGTGAGACCGGTTCCACCGACTAACATGCACTAGTTGCATAAGGTGGCTGGCGGGTGTCTGTCTCTCCCACTTTAGTTGAAGTGGATTCGATGAAAAGGGTCCTTATGAAGGGTAAATAGAAGTTAACAAGATCACGTTGTGGTTATTCGTAGGTAAGAAAACGTTCTTGCTAGAACCCAATTGCAGCCACGTAAAAGATGCAACAACAATTAGAGGACGTCTAACTTGTTTTTTTGCAGCAATTGTCATGTGATGTGATATGGCCAGAAGTTGTGATGAATGATGAATGATATATTGTGATGTATGAGATCACGTTCTTGTAATAGGAATCACGACTTGCATGTCGATGAGTATGACAACCGGCAGGAGCCATAGGAGTTGTCTTTATTTTGTATGACCTGCGAGTCATTGAAGAACGCCATGTAAACTACTTTACTTTATTGCTAAACGCGTTAGTCATAGAAGTAGAAGTAGTCGTTGGTGTGACAACTTCATGAAGACACGATGATGGAGATCATGATGATGGAGATCATGGTGTCATGCCGGTGACAAGATGATCATGGAGCCCCGAAGATGAAGATCAAAGGAGCTATATGATATTGGCCATATCATGTCACTACTTTATATAATTGCATGTGATGTTTATTATGTTTATGCATCTTGTTTACTTAGAACGACGGTAGTAAATAAGATGATCCCTTATAACAATTTCAAGAAAGTGTTCCCCCTAACTGTGCACCGTTGCTAAAGTTCGTCGTTTCGAAGCACCACGTGATGATCGGGTGTGATAGATCCTTACGTTCACATACAACGGGTGTAAGACAGTTTTACACATGCAAAAACACTTAGGGTTAACTTGACGAGCCTAGCATGTACAGACATGGCCTCGAAACACGGAGACCGAAAGGTCGAACACGAGTCGTATGGAAGATACGATCAACATGAGAATGTTCACCGACGATGACTAGTCCGTCTCACGTGATGATCGGACACGGCCTAGTCGACTCGGATCGTGTAACACTTAGATGACTAGAGGGATGTCTAATCTGAGTGGGAGTTCATTAAAATAATTTGATTGGATGAACTTAATTATCATGAACTTAGTCTAAAACCTTTTGCATAATATGTCTTGTAGATCAAATGGCCAACGCTCATGTCAACATGAACTTCAACGCGTTCCTAGAGAAAACCAAGTTGAAAGATGATGGCAGCAACTATACGAACTGGGTCCGAAACCTGAGGATCATCCTCATAGCTGCCAGGAAACAATATGTCCTAGAAGGACCGCTAGGTGACGCTCCCGTCCCAGAGAACCAAGACATTATGAATGCTTGGCAGTCTCGTGCTGATGATTACTCCCTCGTTCAGTGCGGCATGCTTTACAGCTTAGAACCGGGGCTCCAAAAGCGTTTTGAGCATCACGGAGCATATGAGATGTTCGAAGAGCTGAAACTAGTTTTCCAAGCTCACGCCCGGGTCGAGAGATATGACATCTCCGACAAGTTCTATAGTTGTAAGATGGAGGAAAATAGTTCTGTCAGTGAGCACATACTCAAGATGTCTGGGTTGCACAACCGTATGACCCAGCTGAATATTAACCTCCCTAATGAGGTGGTCATTGACAGAATCCTCCAGTCGCTCCCACCAAGCTACAAGAGCTTTGTGATGAACTACAATATGCAGGGGATGGAAAAGACCATTCCTGAAGTGTTCTCTATGCTAAAGTCAGCAGAGGCTGAAATCAAGAAAGAACATCAAGTGTTGATGGTCAATAAGACCACTAAGTTCAAGAAGGGCAAGGGCAAGAAGAACTTCAAGAAGGACGACAAGGATGTTGCCGCGCCCGGTAAGCCAGTTGCCGGGAAGAAGTCAAAGAATGGACCCAAGCCTGAGACTGAGTGCTTTTATTGCAAGGGGAAGGGTCACTGGAAGCGGAACTGCCCCAAATACTTAGCGGATAAGAAGGCCGGCAATACAAAAGGTATATTTGATATACATGTAATTGATGTGTACCTTACCAGTACTCGTAGTAACTCCTGGGTATTTGATACCGGTGCCGTTGCTCATATTTGTAACTCACAGCAGGAGCTGCGGAATAAGCGAAGACTGGTGAAGGACGAGGTGACGATGCGCGTCGGGAATGGTTCCAGAGTCGATGTGATCGCTGTCGGCACGCTACCTCTACATTTACCTACGGGATTAGTTTTGAACCTTAATAATTGTTATTTGGTGCCAAGTTTGAGCATGAACATTGTATCTGGATCTCGTTTAATACGAGATGGCCACTCATTTAAGTCCGAGAATAATGGTTGTTCGATTTATATGAGAGATATGTTTTATGGTCATGCTCCGATGGTCAATGGTTTATTCTTAATGAATCTCGAGCGTAATATTACACATGTTCATAGTATGGATGCCAAAAGATGTAAAGTTGATAACGATAGTCCCACATACTTGTGGCACTGCCGCCTGGTCACATTGGTGTCAAGCGCATGAAGAAGCTCCATGCTGATGGACTTTTAGAGTCTCTTGATTATGAATCATTTGACACATGCGAACCATGCCGCATGGGCAAAATGACCAAGACTCCGTTCTCCGGAACAATGGAGCGAGCAACCAACTTGTTGGAAATCATACATACCGATGTGTGCGGTCCAATGAGCGTTGAGGCTCGCGGAGGATATCGTTATGTTCTCACTCTCACTGATGACTTGAGTAGATATGGGTATGTCTACTTAATGAAACACAAGTCTGAGACCTATGAAAAGTTCAAGGAATTTCAGAATGAGGTAGAGAATCAACGTGACCGAAAGATAAAATTCCTACGATCAGATCGTGGAGGTGAATACTTAAGTCATGAATTTGGTACACACTTAAGAAAATGTGGAATCGTTTCACAACTAACGCCGCCTGGAACACCTCAGCGTAACGGTGTGTACGAACATCGTAATCGCACTCTATTGGATATGGTGCGGTCTATGATGTCTCTTACCGATTTACCGCTATCATTTTGGGGATACGCTCTAGAGACAGCTACATTCACTTTAAATAGGGCACCGTCTAAATCCGTTGAGACGACACCGTATGAATTATGGTTTGGGAAGAAACCTAAGCTGTTGTTTCTAAAAGTTTGGGTATGCGATGCTTATGTCAAGAAACTTCAACCTGAAAAGCTCGAACCCAAGTCGGAAAAATGCGTCTTCATAGGATACCCTAAGGAAACTGTAGGGTATACCTTCTACTTAAGATCCGAGGGCAAGATCTTTGTTGCCAAGAACGGATGCTTTCTAGAAAAAGAGTTTCTCTCGAAAGAAGTAAGTGGGAGGAAAGTAGAACTCGATGAAGTACTACCTCTCGAACGAGAAAGTGGTGCAGCTCAGGAAAATGTTCCTGTGATGCCCACTCCAACTGAAGAGGAAACCAATGATGATGATCAAGGTACTTCGGATCAAGTTGCTACTGAACTTCGTAGGTCCACAAGGACACGTTCCGCACCAGAGTGGTGCGGCAACCCTGTCCTGGAAATCATGTTGTTAGACAACGGTGAACCTTCGAACTATGAAGAAGCGATGGCGGGCCCAGATTCCAACAAATGGCTTGAAGCCATGAAATCCGAGATAGAATCCATGTATGAAAACAAAGTATGGACTTTGACAGACTTGCCCGATGACCGGCGAGCGATAGAAAACAAATGGATCTTTAAGAAGAAGACGGACGCGGATGGCAATGCTACCATCTATAAAGCTCGACTTGTCACTAAGGGTTATCGACAAGTTCAAGGGATTGACTACGATGAGACATTCTCTCCCGTAGCGAAGCTAAAGTCCGTCCGAATCATGTTAGCAATTGCCGCATACTATGATTATGAGATATGGCAGATGTACGTCAAAACGGCATTCCTTAACGGGCATCTTAAGGAAGAACTGTATATGATGCAGCCGGAAGGTTTTGTCGATCCTAAGAACGCTAACAAAGTATGCAAGCTCCAGCGATCCATTTATGGGATGGTGCAAGCATCTCGGAGTTGGAACATTCGCTTTGATGAGATGATCAAAGCGTTTGGGTTTATGCAGACTTATGGAGAAGCATGCGTTTACAAGAAAGTGAGTGGGAGCTCTGTAGCATTTCTCATATTATATGTAGATGACATACTTTTGATGGGAAATGATATAGAATTCTTGGACAACATTAAGGCCTACTTGAATAAATGTTTTTCAATGAAGGACCTTGGAGAAGCTGCTTATATATTAGGCATCAAGATCTATAGAAATAGATCGAGACGCCTCATAGGTCTTTCACAAAGCACATACCTTGATAAGATTTTGAAGAAGTTCAAAATGGATCAGTCCAAGAAAGGGTTCTTGCCTGTATTGCAAGGTGTGAGATTGAGCTCAGCTCAATGCCCGACCACGGCAAAAGATAAAGAAGAGATGAGTGTCATCCCCTATGCTTCAGCCATAGGATCTATTATGTATGCCATGCTGTGTACCAGACCTGATGTAAACCTTGCCGTAAGTTTGGTAGGAAGGTACCAAAGTAATCCCGGCAAGGAACACTGGACAGCGGTCAAGAATATCCTGAAATACCTGAAAAGGACGAAGGACATGTTTCTCGTTTATGGAGGTGACGAAGAGCTCGTCGTAAAGGGTTACGTCGACGCTAGCTTCGACACAGATCTGGATGACTCTAAGTCACAAACCGGATACGTGTATATGTTGAATGGTGGAGCAGTAAGCTGGTGCAGCTGCAAGCAGAGCATCATGGCGGGATCTACATGTGAAGCGGAGTACATGGCAGCCTCAGAGGCAGCGCATGAAGCTATTTGGGTGAAGGAGTTCATCACCGACCTAGGAGTCATACCCAATGCGTCGGGGCCAATCAAACTCTTCTGTGACAACACTGGAGCTATTGCCCTTGCCAAGGAGCCCAGGTTTCACAAGAAGACCAGGCACATCAAGCGTCGTTTCAACTCCATCCGTGAAAATGTTCAAGATGGAGACATAGAAATTTGCAAAGTACACACGGATCTGAATGTCGCAGATCTGTTGACTAAACCTCTCTCGCGAGCAAAACATGATCAACACCAGGACTCTATGGGTGTTCGATTCATCACAATGTAACTAGATTGGTGACTCTAGTGCAAGTGGGAGACTGTTGGAAATATGCCCTAGAGGCAATAATAAAAGTATTATTATATTTCATTGTTCATGATAATTGTCTTTTATTCATGCTATAACTGTATTATCTGGAAATCATAATACACGTGTGAATACATAGACCTCAATATGTCCCTAGTGAACCTCTAGTTGACTAGCTCGTTGTGATCAACAGATAGTCATGGTTTCCTGGCTATGGACATTGGATGTCGTTGATAACGGGATCACATCATTAGGAGAATGATGTGATGGACAAGACCCAATCCTAAGCATAGCACAAAGGTCGGTTAGTTCGTTTGCAAGAGCTTTTCCAATGTCAAGTATCTCTTCCTTCGACCATGAGATCGTGTAACTCCCGGATACCGTAGGAGTGCTTTGGGTGTATCAAACGTCACAACATAACTGGGTGATTATAAAGGTGCACTACAGGTATCTCCAAACGTGTCTGTTGGGTTGACACGGATCGAGACTGGGATTGGTCACTCCGTATGACGGAGAGGTATCTTTGGGCCCACTCGGTAATGCATCATCATAATGAGCTCAAAGTGACCAAGTGGTTGATCACGGGATCATGCATTACGGTACGAGTAAAGTGACTTGCCGGTAACGAGACTGAACAAGGTATTGGGATACCGACGATCGGGTCTCGGGCAAGTAACATACTGATTGACAAAGGGAATTGTATACGGGGTTTGATCGAATCCTTGACATCGTGGTTCATCCGATGACATCATCGAGGAGCATGTGGGAGCCAACATGGGTATCTAGATCCCGCTGTTGGTTATTGACCGGAGAGTCTCGGTCATGTCTGCATGTCTCCCGAACCCGTAGGGTCTACACACTTAAGGTTCGGTGACGCTAGGGTTATTAGGAAGACTTGTATGTGATTACCGAATGTTGTTCGGAGTCCCGGATGAGATCCCGGACGTCACGAAGAGTTCCAGAATGGTCCGGAGGTAAAGATTTATATATGGAAAGTTGTTAAACAGACTCCGGAAAGTTTCGGGGGCATACCGGTGTTGTACCGGGGCCACCGGAAGGGTTTCGGGGGGCCACCGGGAGGGGCCACCCCTCCCGGGGGGGGGCACATGGGCTATGTGGGAGAGGGAGCCAGCCCCTGGTGGGCTGGGCGCGCCTCCCCACCTAGGCCCATGCGGCTAGGGCATGGGAAGGGGAAACCCTAAAGGGGGCGCCCCCCTAACTTGGGGGGCAAGCCTCCCCTCTTTCCCCTCTCCCTTTGGCCGCCGCCCCCCTCTAGGGTTTCCCCTAGAGGGCCGGCCCCTCTTGCCCCTCTCCTCCTATAAATAGAGGGGTGAGGGGAGGGCAGCCGCACCACAAGCCAAGGCGCAGCCCCTCCCCTCCCCAACACCTCTCCTCCTCCGTACGTGCTTGGCGAAGCCCTGTCGGAGTACTGCTGCACCACCATCATCACGCCGTCGTGCTGCCGGTGGAGCTGTCTTCCTCAACCTCTCCTTCCTCCTTGCTGGATCAAGATGGAGGAGACGTCACCCGTACCGTACGTGTGTTGAACGCGGAGGTGCTGTCCGTTCAGCACTTGGTCATCGGTGATCTGAATCACGTTGAGTATGACTTCATCATCACCGCTCCCTCGAACGCTTCCGTACACGATCTACAAGTGGTATGTAGATGCAAACTCACCCCCTTGACTCGTTGCTTAGATGAACTCATAGATGGATCTTGGTGAAGCCGTAGGAAATTTTTTAATTTTCTGCAACGTTCCCCAACAACGCTCTAGAAACTGCAGCTTTCGCACTTAACAGGGTACCATCAAAATCCGTAGACAAGACACCACACGAGATGTGGACCGGGAGGATTCCCAGTTTGTCGTTTCTAAAGATTTGGGGTTGTGAAGCATTTGTCAAGAAACTTATGTCAGACAAGCTTACACCCAAGTCGGATAAATGCATATTCGTGGGATATCTAAGGGAAACCTTGGGATATAACTTCTACCTTCGGGAAGAGAACAAAGTGTTTGTTGCTCGGAACGGGGTTTTCCTTGAGAAAGAGTTTCTCAGTCGGGAGGCCAGTGGGAGGACAGTCCGACTCGAAGAAATTCGAGGACCACTCGGGGACGGCTCGGCTGGTGATGAGATCATACCGGAGTCAGTCAGGGAACCCGTAGTGGAAGCGGCACCGGAACCATGGAGGTCGGAAAGATTGCGCAGAGTGCGCGATGTATTTTTGCTAGAAAGCGACGAGCCGGCCACATATGCGGAAGCGATGGTGAGCCCAGATTCCGAGGCATGTTCGAAGGCCATGAGATCCAAGTTAAAGTCCATGGATGGGAATCAAGTTTGGGACTTGGTTGATCCGCCGCCTGGCGTAATGGCCATTGGTTGCAAATGGGTCTTTAAGAAGAAAACGGATGTGGATGGAAATGTTCAGATCCACAAAGCTCGTCCTGTCGCTAAGGGTTATGGACAAGTTCAAGGAATTGACTACGCCGAGATTTACGCACCGGTAGCGATGCTGAAGTCGGTGAGGATCGTACTAGCTATAGCTGCATATTTCGATTACGAGATATGGCAGATGGATGTCAAGACGGCTTTCCTTCATGGAAATTTAACCGAGGACGTCTATATGATACAACCCGAGGGTTTTGTCGATCCGACTAGCACTAGTAAGGTATGCAAGCTCAAGAGATCCATTTATGGGTTGAGGCAAGCATCTCAGAGCTGGAACATTCATTTTGATGAGGTCGTCACTGGTTTCGGATTCATCAAAAGCGAAGAGGGCTCTTGTTTATACAAGAAGTTAAGTGGGAGCTCGATAGTGTTTTTGATCTTGTATGTGGATGACATACTACTGATCAGAAATGATATTTCGATGCTGAACTTGGTCAAGGGTCATTGAATGGCAAGTTTTCGATGAAGGACCTTGGTGAGGCAATGTACATTTTAGGCATTAAGATCTATAGAGATAGATCAAGGAGGCTGCTCAGCTTAAGCCAGAGCACGTACATAGATAAAGTGTTGAAGCAGTTCAACATGAGTGAGGCAAAGAAAGGGTTCTTGCCACTCTCACATGGTATAAGGCTAAGCGAGACTCAGAGTCCTTCGACATCTGATGAGCGAAGCAGGATGAGTAGGATTCCATATGCCTCGGCAATCAGATCCATCATGTATTCCATGATATGTACGCGGCCCGATGTTGCTTTTGCAATAAGCCTAACAAGTAGATACCAGGCCAACCCAGGTGAGAGTCACTGGGCAGCGGTAAAGACTATTTTGAAGCACCTGAAAAGGACTAAAGAGATGTTCCTAATTTATGAAGGTGAGGAAGAGCTCGTCGTAAGGGGTTACGCCAATGCTAGTTTCCAAACCGACAGAGGTGATTGTCGATCACAGTCCGGATTCATGTACATCATGAACAGAGGAGCAGTGAGCTGGATGAGTTCCAAGCAAGATACGGTGGCCGATTCTACTATAGAAGTCGAATACATTGCGGCTTGTGAAGCTGCAAAGGAAGGTGTTTGGATCCGGAACTTTCTAGATGTTCTTGGTATTTTCCCAGCCTTGGTAAACCGTTGGACCTTTATTGTGATAATTCTGGTGCCATCGCACAAGCCAAGGAGCTGACGAATCACCACAAGGTCAGACACATAGATCGGAAATATCACCTGATACGAACGACCGTAAAGAGTGGTGATGTAGAGTTATGCAAAATTCACACGGATGCAAATGTTGTGGATCCGTTGACTAAGCCGCTTCCACTACCCAAGCATGAGGGGCACGTTAGAGCTATGGGCATCCGATGTCTATTTGATTGACTCTAGTGCAAGTGGGAGACAGTCGCTGCAGAATAACAGGGGGTGTGGGTGAGTAGAGGGATGGCCTGGCCAACAGTGGGAGTAGTAGGGGGCGGTGAGGCCTCCGCCGCATCGCAGCCGGCCATGGGAGGCAGGAGCACGAGGCACGACCGGCGCTGGTTTGGGCGGCTGGAGCAATTGTTGGAGATATGCCCTAGAGGCAATCATGTATGATGATATTTCCTATGTGTTTATGAATAAAGATAGTCCTTGGACATTATCAATGATGTGTATCAGCAAGTACGTGACTTGTTTGTGGGACTATGCATTGTATGATGACTGTCCTAAAAGGTCCCTAGTCGAAAGGGCTGTGTGGACGCGCAGCCAACTAGACTAGCATATGACACAGTCGATGGCTTGGTCTCACTAGCCATGGAGCATTGGATGCTAACCGGATAATATGGACTTGGAAGGATCTGGTCGGATTCGACGTAGTCAGATCCGAGTCGAGATAAGGTCCAAGTTGTACAGACCCAACTATGAGACGCAGCGATATGTCATCTGTGAGTCTCTAGTACAACATATGTTCTATGTCCTAAGACCCGAGCTAACGCATGTACTCGGGATGGTGACATACTTGCTTTGGGCCGACCAAACGCTACTCCGTAACTGGGTAGTTATAAAGGTAGGTTTTGGGTTTGTCCAGAACCATGCTGCGAGACATGGTCGAGCAAGATGGGATTTGCCCCTCCGATCTGGAGAGATATACTCTGGGCCCCTCATGTGATCCGACCAGGATAAGCATGGCCATGCGACAAGGATTATGAGATAATCCGGATAGTGGTTGGCATCACTGGAACGAGAAAGAGGTCGGGCTAGCACAAGGATGACAGACTTGCCTTGAGCTTGACAACATATATCGTGTGGCAAAAGGAATGGAAGTGTGATGTACAGGTTAGCTAACCAGCTTCATAGTCTACTTGGTGTTCGGCATGCCTTGCTAGAGGCCGCTACCAATCGTGCAGTTCGGAGGTGATCCGAACTGCGACCAAGCCGACTTGAACCTAAGGGGTCGCGCGCTTAAGGGAAGGAACCTACGAGGTCGGATCCGAGGACACTGGTCGGATGTGATCCGAACTGTATTCGGATTGTGGCCGAGTAGATTTAAGGGCTTTAGGGTCCGTGCGAGGCCCAAGTGTTGAGCCCGCGACGGACGCCTATAAGTAGTGGAGGTGCCGCACACTGACGCGGTTGATCGCTTCGGCGCTGTCACCAGGGTTGTCATGTGTTGCGAATAGACACCTCCACTCACCGCCGGCTGTGTGATCGGACCTAGCAGTCCGCCGCACGACGTTCCTCCTGCACGCGCGGATACCGTTAGAGGCGGTGCACTTGCGCGCTCCGGTGAACCTGTACGTGGGAACCGACCACCGATTGTACGAGGGAGATCGGACGAGGAGGAGACGATCCACGCAGACACGCTGCCCCAACTCTTCTTCCGCTGCACGGCACTGCGCGTCTAGTGGTAACGAACTGTGATCCACCTCCCGTAGCATGTTCTTGGTTGTTCTGTGCGTAGGAAATTTCAATTTGCAGTTGATGTACCCTACCGTAGATCACAACAGCAAGAAGACCAGAGGTTGAAAAAGCACTACGGCCGTTGGATAGACATCGTACGGTCACTGGAGCTAGAATCATGCATATTGACTAAGTTGACAAAGCCCTCCATCCACGTTGATACGTCTCCAACATATCTACTTTTCCAAACACTTTTGCCCTTGTTTTGGACTCTAACTTGCATGATTTGAATGGAACTAACCCGGACTGACGCTGTTTTCAGCAGAACTACCATGGTGTTATTTATGTGCAGGAGCAAACGTTCTCGGAATGACCTGAAACTTCACGGAGACACTTTTCAGAAAATAAGAAAAATACCTGCCAAAGATGAAGGCCAGGGGGCCCAGCATCTTGCCACGAGGGCGAGGGGCGCACCCCTACCTCGTGGGCCCCCTGTTGCATCTCTGACTCCAACTCCACCTCCATATATTGAGTTTCGATGAGAAAAAATCAAAGAGAAGAAATCTTCGCGTTTTACGATACGGAGCTGCCGCCAAGCCCTAAAACCTCTCGGGAGGGCTGATCTGGAGTCCGTTCGGGGCTCCAGAGAGGGGAATCCGTCGCCATCGTCATCATCAACCATCCTCCATCACCAATTTCATGATGCTCACCGCCGTGCGTGAGTAATTCCATCGTAGGCTTGCTGGACGGTGATGGGTTGGATGGGATCTATCATGTAATCGAGTTAGTTTTTTTAGGGTTTGATCCCTAGTGTCCACTATGTTCTGAGATTGATGTTGCTATGACTTTGCTATGCCTAATGCTTGTCACTAGGGCCCGAGTGCCATGATTTTTAGATCTGAACCTATTATGTTTTTATCAATATATGAGTGTTCTTGATCCTATCTTGCAAGTCCATAGTCACCTATTATGTGTTATGATCCGTTAACCCTGAACTGACAATAATCAGGATACTTACCGGTGATGACCGTAGTTTGAGGAGTTCATGTATTCACTATGTGTTAATGCTTCATTCTTGTTCTCTATTAAAAGGAGGCCTTAATATCCCTTAGGTTCCTTAAGGACCCTGCTGCCACGGGTGGGTAGGACAAAAGATGTCATGCAAGTTCTTTTCCATAAGCACGTATGACTATATTCGGAATACATGCCTACATTATATCAATGAACTGGAGCTAGTTCTGTGTCACCCTAGGTTATGACTGTTACATGATGAAACGCATCCGGCATAATTCTCCATCACCGATCCATTGCCTACAAGTTTTCCATATATTGTTCTTCGCTTATTTACTTTTCCGTTGCTATTGCTATCATCACTACAAAATACCAAAAACACTACTTTTACTATTGTTACCTTTTGCTACCGTTACCACTACTATCATATTACTTTGCTACTAAATACTTTGCTACAGATATTAAGTTTCTAGGTGTGGTTGAATTGACAACTCAGCTGCTAATACTTGAGAATATTCTTTGGCTCCCCTTGTGTCGAATCAATAAATTTGGGTTGAATACTCTACCCTCGAAAACTGTTGCGATCCCCCATACTTGTGGGTTATCAAGACTATTTTCTGGCTCCGTTGCCAGGGAGCATAGCTCTATTGTTTGAGTCACTTGGGATATATATCTGCTTATCATTATGAAGAACTTGAGAGATCCAAAAACCAAGATTTATCCCTCAACTACGAGGGGAGGTAAGGAACTGCCATCTAGCTCTGCACTTGATTCACCTTCTGTTATGAGTAAGTTTGCGACACCTACACCTGCTTCTGCTATTCGTTCTAATATGTCGCATGTTATTGATGATGCCACTTCTGCTATGCATGATACTTATGATGAAACTACCTCTATGCCTGATACTACTGTGCCACTTAGTGCTTTTCTTGATGAATAACTTGCTAGGGCTATAGAAATTGAAAATATTGAATCTGATGATACTGATGAAAGTGATGATGAAGAACCACTTGCTATTCCTAAGGGTTATGTATTTGATCAAGATGCTTCTTTAGATATTTTAGCTTGCAGAAATAGAACCGAACTTAAAAAATTATTAGCTAAGTGGAGTAAGCAATCCCTAAATGATAGAATGAAACCTGACCCTGCTTTGGCTACTTCACCTATCTTTGTTACTGATAAGGATTATGAATTCTCTATTGATCCTGATATAATTACTTTGGTTGAATCTGATCCTTTTCATGGTTATGAATCTGAAACTATTGTGGCACATCTTACTAAATTAAATGATATAGGTACCCTGTTCACTAAAGATGAGAGAACTCGCTACTTTTATATCCTTAAAATATTTCCGTTCTCATTAAAGGGTGATGCTAAGATATGGTTTAATTCTCTTGATCCTGGTTGTGTGCGTAGTCCCCAGGATATGATTTATTACTTCTCTTCAAAATATTTCCCTGCTCATAAGAAACAAGCTTCTTTAAGGGATATATATAATTTTATGCAAATTGAAGAAGAGAGTCTCCCACAAGCTTGGGGGAGGCTTCTCCAATTACTTAATGCTTTGCCTGGTCCTCCTCTTAAGAAAAATGAAATACTTGATATCTTTTATAATGGACTAACCGATGCCTCTAGAAATTACCTGGATAGTTGTGCTAGTTTTGTTTTCAGGGAAAGAATACCGGATGAAGCTGAAATTCTATTGAATAATATGTTGACAGATGAAAATAATTGGACACCTCCGGAGCCAATTCCTGAGCCTATTCCTAAACCAACTCCGAAGAAGAGGGGTATTCTATTTCTCAGTCCTGAAGATATGCAAGAGGCAAAGAAATCTATGGAAGAAAAGGGTATTAAAGCTGAAGATGTTAAGAATTTACCTCCTATTGAAGAAATACATGGTTCACCGCCTGTTGAAGAAACATATAATCTTAACCCATTACCTATTGAAGAAACTCATGGTCTTGATAACCCGACACAGGTAGTAAAGGTAAATTCTCTCTATAGATATGATAAAGCTGTTATCCCATTTACTAAAATTGCTAGCCCATGCTTAGATGAGTTTGATAAATTTATGGTTAAGAAAGAAGACTTCAATGCTTATTTTGGTAGACAATTGAAATACAATTCAAATATGCTTGAACACTTGGGTGCTTATATGGCTAACATCAAGGGTGAACTTAAACTTATTAGTAAACATGCTTCTATGGTTACCACTCAAGTAGAACAAGTACTTAAGGCTCAAAATGATTTGCTCAATGAATTAAATAGTAAGAATAATGATAATGCTGTTAGAGTGGCAACTAGAACTGGTAGAATGACTTAGGAACCTTTGTATCCTGAAGGCCACCCTAATAGAATTGAGCAAGATTCTCATAGAAATAATTTAGATGCACCTAGTTCTTCTAAAAAGAAGAAAAATAAAAATGATAGGACTTTGCATGCTTCTAGTGATCCTATTGCTGAAACACCTGAGAATCCAAATGATATTTCTATTTCTGATGCTGAAACACAACCGAGTAATGAACCTGAAACTAATGATAATGTTAATAATAATGTTCATGATGATGCCCAACCTAGTAATGATAATCATATAGAAATTGAACCTGCTTTTGATCTTGATAACCCACAATCAAAGAATCAACGTTATGATAAGAAAGACTTTTTTGCTAGGAAACATGGTAAAGAAAGAGAACCTTGGGTTCAGAAACCCATGCCTTTTCCTCCCAAACCATCCAAGAAAAAGGATTATGAGGATTTTGAGCGCTTTGCTGAAATGATTAGACCTATCTTTTTACGTATGCGATTAACTGATATGCTCAAAACCAATCCTTATGCTAAGTACATGAAAGATATTATTACAAATAAGAGAAATATACCGGAAGCTGAAATTTCCACCATGCTTGCTAATTATACTTTTAAGGGTGGAATACCAAAGAAACTTGGAGATCCAGGAGTACCCACTATACCATGCTCTATTAAAAGAAACTATGTTAAAACTGCTTTATGTGATCTTGGAGCCGGTGTTAGTGTTATGCCTCTCTCTTTATATCGTAGACTTGATTTGAATAAGTTGACACCTACTGAAATATCTTTGCAAATGGCTAATAAATCAACTGCTATACCTGTCGGCATTTGTGAGGATGTGCCTGTTGTAGTTGCAAATGTTACTATTTTAACGGACTTTGTTATTCTTGATATTCCCGAGGACGATAGTATGTCTATTATTCTTGGAAGACCCTTTTTGAATACTGCAGGGGCTGTTATTGATTGCACTAAAGGCAATGTCACTTTTCATGTTAATGGCAATGAGAATACGCTACACTTTTCGAGGAAACAACCTCAAGTTCATAGTATATACTCTATTAGAAAAATTCCATCGATTATATTTGGAGGTTTTGAATTTCCTCTTCCTACTGTCAAGAAGAAATATGATATTCTTATTATTGGGGATGTGCATATCCCCGTTGAGGTAACATAGTGTTATTCGAAATTTCTCCGGTTCCATGTTATTCGGAATGAGTTCGTTAACAAGACTTGATCAACCTTGTTAGTGGATTCCTTTTGATGATCATGAGATGGATGAAACTAGAAGGCACAACCTTCTGTACCACACTTTTACTTTCTGTTATTTATATTAAAGAAAATGAAAATAAATATTTTTCTGTTTGTTATCTGATTATCCATGCAATATAAAAATACCTCGAAAATAAAAGTTCTCCAAATGCCCTGAAAATTAAATATGATTTTTCTAGAATATTTGAGGATTTATGGAACAAAGAACACACCAGGGGGCCAACCACCTTGCCACGAGGGTGGAGGGCGCGCCCCCTGCCTCGTGGGCCCACGGTGGCCCTCCTCCACTTATTCTAGCACCCACACACTTCATCTTCATCCCCCAAACACGAAAAACCAGCTCAAACCCGAGTCCAAGCTGGTTTTGCTGCCATTTTCAATTTCCTTGCTCAAAGCACCTCTCACAAAACTGCTTGGGGAGTTTGTTCCTTGGTATGTGACTCCTCCATTGGTCCAATTAGTTTTTGTTCTTGTGCTTTATTCATTGCAAATCTTTGCTGCTTAGGTGACCCTGTTCTTGAGCTTGCTATCAATATTATTGGTGCATGATATAGGCCCTAGGCACTTGTAGGAGTAGTTGCTATCAATATTATTGAGTTTGGTTTACTTTTATTTTGAAGTTACTAAAAATTTCAGAATTTTTCAGAAAATGATGAGGAGACTTCTGAGGGGCTCATCGAGCCAAAGCTCGAAGGAAAAGGCACCGAAGCCTAAGTATAATCTGCCTCGCACCGCGGAGGTTCGGGCGTGTGAATGGCCTTCCGAGGATTTCTTAAGAGCAGCCCGGATTTATGAAGATTTTCATGAGTTGGCTCAGACTGCAGGCCTTACCGCTTTCCTCCACGACCAATGCGATCAGTATCTCTTGCTCACAAATACCTTTGTGCAAAACTTTCATTTCCATTCTAGGAACTCACCACCTACGGTGGAGTTTCATTTATATGATGAGCATAAGGAGATGTCACTTTATGATTTTTGTCGAATCTTTTAGTCCCTTTTGTGGGCAAGACAGAAGAACCACATCGTGATGACATGGAGGGATTTATTGACACTATCACTGTAGGGGAAACAAGGAAGGTTTCCGATGCACGAATCACTAGCAGACATTTTCCTGTTTTACGCTACTTTGCATTATTTGCTAGTCGTTACTTAATTGGTCGCGGGAACTGTGGAAACCTGAGTATCCCTGATATTATTATTTTGCACCACAGTTTATACGGTGATAACTCTTTTAGTATGGGCAGCATTATTGCCAAACGGTTAAGTCTGAACCGTACCAAGGGCCCCATCTTTGGAGGCATCTATGCTACACGCCTAGCTGCACATTTTAACATACCTATTAGGCATGCTGAGAAGGAAGAAAAAGTTCTGCCTCGTGTTTATCTAGATTATAAAAGTATGGTTGCACATGATTTTATTGTTAAGAATAGGGAAGGAGAGCTTAAATATCAATTGTTCTTTAATAAACATCATCCTGAGACTATTACCTTGCCTGCTCCTTCTTTGTTTGATTTGACTGTAGGCGCGTACCTTATTCCGTTTACGGCTATCCACGCCTACCGGAACCCTGCACCAGCCGAGGAGCTAGAGCCAGAACCACAATTTAATCCTTCACGACAGTCTAATTACCAGTGGGATCCGGAGATGATTGTTAGCCAGTGGCAATCTGAGCCTTCTTCTTCCTCATCACAATACGACCCCAACAACTATTATTATGGATATCCACCAGGCCAGCCGTGGCCATAGACCAACTTAGGCCAAAAGCCTAAGCTTGGGGGAGTACGTATTTCTCACCGACATTACATTTATGCTCACACACTCATTGCTAGATGTCGGTGCTCATACTTTTTCATTGTATCATCCATGCTAGTTTAATTTCCTTTTTTACGCTTTCTTCTTGTGTGTTTAATAAACCTTAAGAAAAACCAAAAAAATTAGTTGTAGCTTTTAATTAGTTTACTTTCCATGCTTGTAGTAGTAATTAAAAAGAAAACCCAAAAATATTTCTTGTTCTTCTTTTGCTTGTTGGGAGTTTCCCCGTGTAAATAGTTTTATTTCTTTTCTTTTCTTTGGGGGTCGATAGGAGAAGACCATGATTAAATTGTTGAAGTGGCTCTTATATGCATTATTGTTGATCTGACAAAAGAGACCATATTGCCTTGTCTTCTCCTGTTTAGTGAATGCTTGTAGATTCCAGCTTAGTCCAATGCACGTGCACTATTATTATTATTCACATCATTCGGTCGTGCAAGTGAAAGGCAATTATGATGATATATGATGGACTGGCTGAGATGAGAAAAGCTGGTATGAACTCGACCTCTTTTGTTTTTGTAAATATGATTAGTTCATCGTTCCTGATTCGGCCTATTATGAATAAACATGTTTGCAATGACAACTAGAGATCATAGTTTCTTGTGCCATGCTTGGTTAGCTATGAGTTATAATGGTTTACCTTGTGTGCCAACATGCTATTAAAATGGTTATGATGTGGTATGATAGGGTGGTATCCTCCTCTAAATGATTTAAGTGACTTGACTTGGCACATGTTCACGCATGTAGTTGAAACAAAATCAACATAGCCTTCACGATATTTATGTTCATGGTGGATTATATACTACTCATGCTTGCATTCAGTGTTGATTAATTTTAATGCATGTTCATGACTGTTATTCTCAAGAGGAGTGGACTCTGCTCCTCACTCACGAGATAAATGGCTGGTCACCGGGATGCCCAGTCCCATTCTTTATGCAAACTAAATCAAAATAATTGCAAACAACCCCCCCCCCCTGGGACTCTTGTTAGTTGGAGGCACTGGTTGTTTCGAGCAAGCCATGGATTGATGCTTGTTGTGGAAGGGGGAGCATAAACTTTACCATTCTGTTTGGGAACCGCCTATAATGTGTGTAGCATGGAAGATATCGCCATCTCTTGGTTGTTATGTTGACAATGAAAGTATACCGCTCAAAATATTATTCACCTCTGTTTCTAACCGAGCTCTGGCACCTCTACAAATCCCTGCTTCCCTCTACGAAGGGCCTATCTATTTACTTTTATGCTGAGTCATCATCCTCTTATTAAAAAGCACCAGTTGGAGAGCACTGCTATCATTTGCATTCATTATTGTTAATTTACATTGAGTATGACTTGACTGGATCTCTTTTACCATGAATTACAATGTCTAATCAGTCCTTGGTCTTTAAAGGTGCTCTACATTTATGTCTTGCGGTCTCAAAAAGGGCTAGCGAGATACCATCCTCTTATATCATATTATGATTGTTTTCAGTAAGTGTTGTCATCCGAGTTTTATTATTATGGCTCGCTAGTTGATTATGCTATTGATATGAGTAAACTTGAGACCTATGCGTTACTGCAAATGTGGTTAGTTATAATCTTTGCTGAAAACTTGAATGCTGGCTTTACATATTTACAACAACGAGAGCAAACAGAGTTTGTAAAAGTTTTTCTTTATCACTTTCAGTTTGTCAACTGAATTGCTTGAGCACAATCAAAGGTTTACGCTTGGGGGAGTTGTTACGTCTCCAACGTATCTACTTTTCCAAACACTTTTGCCCTTGTTTTGGACTATAACTTGCATGATTTGAATGGAAGTAACCCAGAGTGACGCTGTTTTCAGCAGAACTACCATGGTGTTATTTATGTGCAGGAGCAAACATTCTCGGAATGACCTGAAACTTCACGGAGACACTTTTTAGAAAATAAGAAAAATACCTGCCAAAGATGAAGGCCAGGGGCCCACCGTCTTGCCACGAGGGTGGGGGCGCGCCCCCTACCTCATGGGCCCCCTGTTGCGTCTCCGACTCCAACTCCACCTCCATATATTGAGTTTCGATGAGAAAAAAACCGGAGAGAAGAAATCATCGCGTTTTACGATACGGAGGCGCCGCCAAGCCCTAAAACCTCTTAGGAGGGCTGATCTGGAGTCCGTTCAGGGCTCCGGAGAGGGGAATCCGTCGCCATCATCATCATCAACCATCCTCCATCACCAATTTCATGATGCTCACTGCCGTGCGTGAGTAATTCCATCGTAGGCTTGCTGGACGGTGATGGGTTGGATGGGATCTATCATGTAATCGAGTTAGTTTTGTTAGGGTTTGATCCCTAGTGTCCACTATGTTCTGAGATTGATGTTGCTATGACTTTGCTATGCCTAATGCTTGTCACTAGGGCCCGAGTGCCATGATTTCAGATCAGTGTTCTTGATCCTATCTTGCAAGTCTATAGTCACCTATTATGTGTTATGATCCGTTAACCAGGAAGTGACAATAATCGGGATACTTACCGGTGATGACCGTAGTTTGAGGAGTTCATGTATTCACTATGTGTTAATGCTTCGTTCCGGTTCTCTATTAAAAGGAGGCCTTAATATCCCTTAGTTTCCGTAAGGACCTCGCTGCCACGGGAGGGTAGGACAAAAGATGTCATGCAAGTTCTTTTCCATAAGCACGTATGACTATATTCGGAATACATGCCTACATTATATCAATGAACTGGAGCTAGTTCTGTGTCACCCTAGGTTATGACTGTTACATGATGAACCGCATCCGGCATAGTTCTCCATCACCGATCCATTGCCTACGAGCTTTCCATATATTATTCTTCGCTTATTTACTTTTCCGTTGCTATTGCTATCATCACTACAAAATACCAAAAACACTACTTTTACTATTGTTACCTTTTGCTACCGTTACCACTACTATCATATTACTTTGCTACTAAATACTTTGCTGCAGATATTAAGTTTCCAGGTGTGGTTGAATTGACAACTCAGCTGCTAATACTTGAGAATATTCTTTGGCTCCCCTTGTGTCGAATCAATAAATTTGGGTTGAATACTCTACCCTCGAAAACTATTGCGATCCCCTATACTTATGGGTTATCACCCGTCAACTTAGTAGGCCCACAAGTCAGCCTGCCACTATACTGGGTTCCAGCTAACAGGGGGAGTATTCATTTTTTTGTGCGTAATAAGGAGGCACTTCCTTGCATGCGAAGATATAGCTGGTGGGTCCGAGCTGTCAGTGGCGGTAACGTTTTTTCACGAAATACAGAGGCCCTTTCGGTGGGTCCCTAATGTTAGGTGGAGGAATCATTATTTTGCGCGTAATAAGGAGGCATTTCCTTGCATGCGGCCGTGGACCCAGCTGTCGGCCTCTCCATGTACAATCCACTTCAGATGCATGTCGGTCGTTGAGGGAGTCCTGGATTAGGGGGTCTCCGGACAGCCGGACTATCTCCATTGGCCGGACTGTTAGACTATGAAGATAGAAGATTGAAGACTTCGTCTCGTGTCCGGATGGGACTCTAGTTGGCGTGGAAGGCAAGCTAGGCAATACGTATATGGATATCTCCTCCTTTGTAACTGACCTTGTGTAACCCTAACCCTCTCCGGTGTCTATATAAACCGAAGGGTTTTAGTTCGTAGGACAACAATCACAACATACAATCATACCATAGGCTAGCTTCTAGGGTTTAGCCTCTCTGATCTCGTGGTAGATCTACTCTTGTACTACCCATATCATCAATATTAATCAAGCAGGACGTAGGGTTTTACCTCCATCAAGAGGGCCCGAACCTAGGTAAAACATCGTGTCCCCTGCCTCCTGTTACCGTCCGGCCTAGACGCACAGTTCGGGACCCCCTACCCGAGATCCGCTGGTTTTGACACCGACATTGGTGCTTTCATTGAGAGTTCCTCTGTGTCGTCACTGTTAGGCTTGATGGCTCCTACTATCATCGATAGCGATGCGGTCCAGGGTGAGACTTTTCTCCCCGGACAGATCTTCGTATCCGGCGGCTTTGCACTGCGGGCTAATTCGTTTGGCCATCTGGGGCAGATTGAAAGCTACGCCCCTGGCCATCATGTCAGATTTGGAAGTTTGAACTACACGGCCGACATTCGCGGAGACTTGATATTCGACGGATTCGAGCCACAGTCGGGCGCGCCGCACTATCGCGATGGGTATGACCTAGCTCTGCCGCCGAACAGTACCCCAGAGGCTGCGCCCGCATCAGCTTCGACTCTTAGCTCAGAGCCAACTACACCAGTCGAGGACGGGTGGTTAGACACCGCCTCAGGGGCTGCAGTCTCAACGGCGATCGATCCGAACACCAGCATAACCCTCTGCGCAGCCCGTGTCTCCAAGGTGCCGGACTCTTTTCCGGACTTCGAACCATCTGCGCCCCTGCCAATCGAATCCGATTGGGCGCCGATCATGGAATTCACCACCGCGGATATCTTTCAGCACTCACCCTTCGGCGACATTCTGAATTCACTAAGGTCTCTCTCTTTGTCAGGAGAGCCCTGGTCGGATTATGGCCAACAGGATTGGGATGCGGACGACGAAAAATTTGATGCCCACCCACCATCCACTTCGTAGCCACTGTCGATGATTTAATCGACATGCTCGACTTCGACTCCGAAGACATCGATGGTATGGACGACGATGTAGGAGACGAACATGAACCAGCACCTATAGGGCACTGGAAAGCCACCTCGTCATATGACATATACATGGTGGATACACCCAAAGAAGGCAACGGCGACGGGACAGCAGAGGATGACCCCTCCAAGAAGCAACCTAAACGCCGACATCAGCGGCGCCGCTCTAAGTCCCGCCAAAGCAAAAGTGGTGATACCAGCACCGAAGATAATAACACTCCGGATAGTGTCGAAGAAAACAACAAACCCCTCCAGCAAGATTTAGAGCAGGAGGATGGAGGAGCCAGCTCTCCTGAGAGAGCGGCAGACGGAGAGGAGGAGGATGACAATCACATGCCCCCTCCGAAGACGAGGCAAGCCTCGGCGATGATGAATTCGCCGTACCAAAGGATCTCGTCGAACAAGAGAGCTTCAAGTGCCGGCTTATGGCCACGGAAAATAGCCTGAAGAAAATGCAGCAGCGGCTTCAAGCTGATTAAGATCTGCTAGCTGACAAATGGACTGAAGTCCTCGCGGTCGAGGAATATAAACTCGAGCGCCCCTCCAAGAGTTACCCAAGGCGCAGGTTGCTACCCCGACTGGAGGAAGAAGCGTATGATACGGCTGATCGGCCACCTCGTGGCCGTGATAGAGAGGCATTCCAGCCAAAAGCTCAGCCTCCACCCCAACGCCATTCAAATAAAAAGGCATGGGGAAATATGCCAGACCTGCGAGACATATTGGAGGACAAGGCAAAGCATTCAAGATCGATCTATGGATCACGAGGGCGCACCACTCTGCGAGACGACAAATGTCACGCCGGATACAGTAAAAGCAAATCCGGCCGGGCCGTACACAGCGGGCAAGACCCATTCGAGCTGCGTCGCGATATAGCCCAATACAAAGGCGCCGCACACCCCTTATGCTTCACAGACGAAGTAATGGAACATCAATTCCCAGAAGGTTTCAAACCTGTAAATATTGAATCATACGACGGCACAACAGATCCCGCGGTATGGATTGAGGACTCCCTCCTCCACATCCACATGGCCCGCGGCGATGACTTACACGCCATCAAATACCTCCCACTAAAGCTCAACGGACCAGCGCGGCATTGGCTTAACAGCTTGCCAGCGGACTCCATTAGCTGTTGGGAAGATCTGGAAGCCGCATTCCTCGACAACTTTCAGGGAACTTATGTGCGACCACCAGACGCCGATGATTTGAGCCACATAATTCAGCAGCCAGAAGAGTCGGCCAGGCAATTCTGGACTCGGTTCCTTACAAAGAAAAATCAAATCGTCGACTGTCCGGATGCGGAGGCCTTAGCGGCTTTCAAGCACAACATCCGAGACGAGTGGCTAGCCCGGCACCTTGGTCAGGAAAAGCCGAAATCTATGGCAGCTCTCACGACGCTCATGACCCGCTTTTGTGCGGAAGAAGACAGCTGGCTGGCTCGCAGTAATAACATATCAAAGAACCATGGTACCTCGGATACCAAGGACGACAATAGCAGGTCACGTCGCAACAAGCATAAGCGTCGCATTAACAGCGAAAATACTGAGGATACGGCAGTCAATGCCGGATTCAAAGGCTCTAAACCCGGTCAGTGGAAAAAACCATTCAAACAAAGTACGCCGGGTCCGTCCAGCTTGGACCATATACTTGATCGCTCGTTGTCAAATACACGGCACCCCAGACAAGCCAGCCAATCACAGCAACAGGGATTGTTGGGTGTTCAAGCAGGCTGGCAAGTTAATTGACGAAAACAAGGACAAGGGGTCGCATAGCGATGACGAGGAGGAGCCCCGGCAGCCGCACACTGGAGGACAGAAGAGGTTTCCCCCGCAAGTGCGGACGGTGAACATGATATACGCAACCCACATCCCCAAGAGGGAGCGGAAGCGTGCGCTCAGGGACGTATATGCGTTGGAGCCAGTCGCCGCAAAGTTCAACCCTTGGTCCTCCTGTCCGATCACCTTTGATCGTAGGGACCACCCCACTAGTATCCGTCATGGCGGATTCGCCGCACTGGTCCTAGACCCAATCATCGACGGATTTCACCTCACTCGAGTCCTTATGAATGGCGACAGCAGCCTGAACCTGCTTTATGAGGACACGGTGCGCAAAATGGGCATAGACCCATCAAGGATCAAACCCACAAAAACGACCTTTAAGGGCGTCATTCTAGGTGTAGAGGCCCATTGCACAGGCTCAATTACACTAGAAGTGGTCTTTGGATCCCCGGATAACTTCTGAAGCGAAGAGTTAATCTTCGATATAGTCCCGTTCCGCAGTGGTTATCACACGCTGCTCGGGCGAACCGCATTTGCTAGATTCAATGCGGTACCGCATTATGTATACCTCAAGCTCAAGATGCCAGGACCTCACGGAGTTATTACACAATGGAAACATAGAGCGCTCTCTCCGAACAGAGGAGCACACCGCAGCCCTCGCAGCAGAAGCGCAAAGCAGCCTCTCAAGGCAATCAACCAGTTCGGCGCTTCACAGCCCGGACACCTTCAAGTGCGCTCGAGGCAATCGGCAAATAGACCGCCTGGCGCGATCTGAGCTCGTGTAGCAATATGGCGGCCACCCCAATCCCAGCCCAGCGGCAAAACTCGTGCCGCGCATACATAATTACGCATTAAAAATACCATGGGCACATGTGGGGAAGGGGGCACAACTGGGGTACGCCCCAAGACGCGGCTTAAACCGCACTAGGGGCTTCCTGTTTGGTTATTTTTCTTTTTTTCTTTCAGGACCTTAATCTCTGGAAACACTGTCCGGCAGCACTATTGTCGAACACATGATGCATCAACCAAGGAGGCACACAGCTACGTCATACCACAGAATTCCTAGGTTGATTATAGTAACGAGCGAAATATTCGATTTCATATCATTCCTCAGCTTGCCCTTGGAAGGGACATAGTCCTACTCTTTGCTTATCGCACTATCTGTATCACTCTGCTTTAACGCACTTTTTTTTAATAAACAATGCATGACATTACGCCTATTATTGCATTCTTGTTATATATATATATATATATATATATATATATATGTCTTCATTAATGATGCCTTGCAACCATACACCTTGGTACGGCTAATACACCAGGGGCTTACGTACCTCACAATACGGTGTGAAAAGTCCGAACACTTTCACAAGTGCGGCACCCCGAACTTATAGCATTATATGCATCAGCTCCGAATCATGTCTTTGGTCAAATGTTGGGTTTGCCCGGCTCCTACGTTTTGGTACCTTACGGTACGCTCTATCGGCTAAGGTAGCACTAGGAGAACTACTGCGATTGTGCCCCGGTTCTGCCGGGCTTAGCACCTCAGTAGAGAAAGCTAAAACTAACTGTCATGATAAGGCGAGAAACTGGTCGCTGTTCGGCGAGGTTTTTCGAGTCCCTAAAGACTTATGTCGCTTAGGGCGAGGGGCCGGCCCTATCCGGCTTACAGGCGTGTATCGCACCCCGAATTCGGCCTTCCGAATATCAAGGGCTTCGCCGAAATTTAAAATTATAGAATTCTATGGCTAAGTGAGAGTGATAAAGCATTATTAGTCCGGTTGCCTTGTTCGTTGTGCTGAGCACCTCCCTCGAAGGACCCAAATATGGGAACAAGAGTGCTCAGGTTTATCCCGAACACCCCAGCACTCGTGGCATGGGGGCAGAAGCCGAGGACTAGCCATCTCTCAGATTGGATAAACGACCAAACAGAAGGTAATATTTTAAATTCAAACAAGCGTTGCATAGCGCATATGAAACAAGTTTTCATAAATACAGGATAAAATGAGCAAGTCTCATTCAAATATTACATATTTTGAACACTCATCCGCGATAAGACGGGCACCCGACAGAACACCCTCGTAGTACATCTCAGGGTGGCGGTGCTCCTTGCCCTCCGGCGGACCCTCCTTGATCAGCTTCACGGCGTCTAGCTTGACCCACTGCAATTTCACACGGGCAGAAGCCCGACGTGCACCTTCAATGCAGGCAGATCGCTTGACGACCTCCAGCCGCGGGCACGCATCCACAAGCCGCCTCACCAGGCCGAAGAAGCTGTTCGGAAGGGCGTCGCCTGGCCACAGCCAGACTATAAACCTCTTCATGGCCTGATCGGCCGCCTTATGTAGCTCGACCATCTACTTCAGCTGGTCGCTCATTGGCACCGGATGTTCGGCCTCAGCATACTGAGACCAGAACAGCTTCTCTGTCGAGCTTCCGTCCTTGGCCTGGAAAAATTGTGCGGCATCGGACACACTACGGGGCAAATCTACGAATGCTCCTGAAGAGCTCCGGATCCGGGTAAGTAATCGGTAATTTACTTTTACATGCTTGCTTTGCATATAGAAAGCCTTACCCGCTGCTACCTTCTTCATCGCGTCGATCTCTTGGAGGGCCTTTTGGTCTTCGGCCTTGGCACTTTTTACACTCTCGAGGGCCGCGGCAAGCTCAGACTCCCGCGTCTTGGAGTCAAGCTCCAACGCCTCGTGCTTCGCCACAAGAGCCTGGAGCTCTTGCTGCACCTCGCCCAGCCGAGCCTCGTGCTTCTCTCGCTCGGTGCGCTCCTTGGCCGCTGTATCTTCGGCCTTGGTTAGCGCTTACTTCAGGGTCGCCACCTCGGTCGTGGCCCCTGGCAAACATACGATGATCCTGTCATTTTGCAATCGCGTCCTCTTTTATATATATATATATATATACATAAGACAGGGTATTACTTACCCTTGTTCTCCTCGAGCTGCCTCTTGGCAAGGCCGAGCTCTTTCCTGGACCCCTCAAGGTCCTGCTTCAGTACGGCGACCACCGCAGTTAGTGCGGCGGGCGCCAGCAGCGAAGCCTGCATATGCATATTGACACACTTATATTAGACTCCTGCGATATTATTTGATCCTCTATTCGGATTTTCTTTGTGAACACCGAACAAAGCATCAGGGGCTACTGTCTATGCGGTAATATTTCTACTAGATTTTAAAACACTTACCTCAAAGCCTTTTAGAAGGCTGGCATAGGCTTCAGTCAATCCGCTCTTGGCGGACTGAACCTTCTTGATCACCGCACTCATGATAGTGCGGTGATCCTCGTCGATGGAAGCGCTGCGAAGCGCTTCCAGCAGATTGTCTGGCGCCTTTGGATGGACAGAGGTCACCGTCACAGGTGTCTTGCCCCTCTTAGAAGGAGACCGCCTGCCCGAGCCTGGAACCGCTGGAGGTTCCGGCACGGTGTTCGGCTGAGGGCCGAACTCGGAGCTCTCAGGGGCCCCGTCCCCTCGGCTCCCGGAGTCCGGAAGGTCACCTTGAGGCGCCTCCGGGACTGTCTCCCCACGATCCGGTGCCTCTTGAGACAACACCTCGGTGTCATCGGCAGGATGAGGGGAGGTGGCGGCCGGGACTGGATTGATATCCATGTCCGACAAGCCCAAGGAGCCGTCCGATGATACATCGATACTGGCTCGTGGCGGCCTGTATAATTGCGTTCGTCATTAGGGAAAGCAGTGCGACAAAGGAATCCTATGAGTTACTCTGGTATCTGAATACTTACGACCTCCCTGGGGGCTTGACCCTGGGCAACCACTCGTCTTCGCCTTCGTAGGCAGCGGTGGAACTGTCCGGAAGGAGAGTCCTTCCCTTCTTGGACCCTCCGGCCTCCCCGGTTGGGGCAGCCTTCCTTTTCTTGTCTCCTCCAGTCGGTGGGGGAGCATCTTCTTCTTCCTCGTCTTCGGGGGAAGAGTGCGCCGCAGAGTCATCGGACAGTGAGTCCGATGATGCCTGGCGTCGGGAACTCTTTCGGGTTCCCTTGGCCTTCTTGGTCTTCTCCGGCACCGTATAAGGGGCTGGAGTCAACATCTTCGCCAGAAGAGCATCTGCGGGGCCTTCGGGCAAAGGAGCAGGACAGTCGATCTGCCCAGCCATCTTCTGCCAGTCCTGTCAAAGGTACGGGAGTTTGGATCCCGCATAGAGTCAATCTATATAAAAAATAAGTATCCTGTGAAAGGTAAAGTAGCTTACCGCACTGGCTTGGCGCTTCGCGCTGAATCCGCGATCCTCCGTAATAGGGGGGGCACCTCGGCACTTTTGAACAGCACGCTCCAGGCGTATTCATGAGTTGTGTGGAAGAGCCTGTTCAGAGTTCGGTGCTGCGCCGGATTGAACTCCCACAAGTTGAACTCCTGTTGTTGGCACGGGAGTATCCAGCGGATGAGCATAACTTGGACTATGTTGACAAGCTTGAGCTTCTTGTCCACCATGTTTTGAATACATGTTTGGAGTCCGGTCAGCTCTTTCGAACTACCCCAGGACAGGCCCTTCTCTTTCCAGGAGGTGAGCCGCGTGGGGATGCCAAATGAGAACTCGGGGGCCGCTGCCCATGCAGGGTCGCGCGGCTCGGTGATATAGAACCACCCCAATTGCCACCCCTTTATGGTTTCCACAAAGGAGCCCTCGAGCCATGTTATGTTGGGCATCTTGCCCACCATGGCGCCTCCGCACTCCACCTGACGGCCGCCCACCACCTTCGTCTTGACATTGAAGGTCTTCAGCCATAAGCTGAAGTGGGGCTTGATGTGGAGGAAGGCCTCACACACGACGATAAACACCGAGATGTTGAGGATGAATTGCGGGGCCAGATCGTGGAAATCCAGGTCGTAATAAAACATGAGCCCCCGGACGAAGGGATGGAGAGGGAATCACAGTCCGCGGAGGAAATGGGTGCGGAATACTACCCTCTCATGGGGCCTGGGGGTGGGGATGAGCTGCCCCTCATCTGGGAGCCGGTAAGCGATGTCGTCGGGTAGGTATCCGGCTCTCCTCAGTTTCTTGATGTCTCCCTCCGTGACGGAGGAGACCATCCACTTGCCTCCCGCTCCGGACATGATTGGAGAAGGTCGAGGTGGGAAGTGCGGACTTGGGTGCTAGAGCTCGAGTGTGCGAAAACGGATGGGTAAGGGAGGAGGAAGGCGTGGATAGAAAGGTGAATCCTTATCCCTTTATATGGGCGGACGAAACTAAGTGTTCCCACTTGCCTGGTAAAACTCGCTTATCCCCCAAGCGTCGCAATTGATGGCGCGGTTGGGTTACCCACACCCGTATTGATGAGAATCCCGTAATAAGGGGACACGATCTCTGCTTTGACAAGACGTGTCGAAAAACTGCTTCGCGTTATGTGCGGGGCTGGTTAAAAGAAACGGTTTGAATAATCACCAGGCCATGACGTAACGTCATGCTGCCAAAACAAGCCAGCAAATTAGACCTGCGAAAATATTATTCTCTCTACGGTGGAATGTGGAACTTATTTTGCAGGGTCGGACACTATGCTCGTATTCAAATTCTTCTGTGATGTATTCGGAGAAGGAACCCGCGTTGCAATGCCGAAGACAATACTGCGCGCCGGACTCATCGTCATTGAAGCCTGGTTTAGGGGCTACTGAGGGAGTCCTGGATTAGGGGGTCTCCGGACAGCCGGACTATCTCCATTGGCCGGACTGTTAGACTATGAAGATACAAGATTGAAGACTTTGTGTCGTGTCCGGATGGGACTCTACTTGGCGTGCAAGGCAAGCTAGGCAATACGTATATGGATATCTCCTCCTTTGTAACCGACCTTGTGTAACCCTAACCCTCTCCGGTGTCTATATAAACCGAAGGGTTTTAGTCCGTAGGACAACAATCACAACATACAATCATACCATAGGCTAGCTTCTAGGGTTTAGCCTCTCTGATCTCGTGGTAGATCTACTCTTGTACTACCCATATCATCAATATTAATCAAGCAGGACGTAGGGTTTTACTTCCATCAAGAGGGCCCGAACCTGGGTAAAACATCGTGTCCCCTGCCTCCTGTTACCATCCGGCCTAGACGCATAGTTCGGGACCTCCTACCCGAGATCCGCCGGTTTTGACACCGACAGTGTTGACCACATTGACCAGGCCGCACCGAGAGCACCAGGGCGGTGGACGACGGCGAGGCCTAGGAAGGGAACGACACAGAGGCAGGGAAGACTCGACAGTTGTTTCCCATGCGGAGGGGAGTACGACTATACAAGGGTTTACTGGTTCGTCTGCCATCGCCGGAGAATAATAGCAGGTGTGGGTGAGTAGAGGGATGGATAGGCCAGAGATGGGAGTACGGTGGGGCAGTGAGGCCTGCGCGGCAGCACAACCAGCCGCGGGGAGGAGGGAGCAGACAGTCCCGCCGGTGCTTGTTTGAGCGGCTGGAGCAGGAAGAGCAGCGATTGAAGAAGCACGAGGGCCGTTCGATGGACATCCAACAGTCACTTCTTGTGCGTCAACCTTTTTTTAGGAAAGCCTCAAATCTGTGGAAAACAGCATACAACCCATATGCCATTATTTCTAATAATTTACAGCCCATTTGCTAATTCTTAAGGTTTTTTGGAGCCCATATTCTTTTTGTTAGCATTACAACCCATATTGTGGCCACGATTAAAAAATTATACGAAATTTTGCATATTTCGGTGCGGTCCGAACTGTTTTTAATCCCGAAATATCGACTCACATTCAAATTGATTTCAAAAATAAATGTATATCAATATAAAATCCAACAAATTCTCCACGCATAAAAATTAATGTAATTTAAAATCTCGAAATGAAAAAAAGATATTTGAAACTAATTGCCGGTTTGATGTGTTTTAAAAATGTACAACCCATTTCTCATTACTAATAGGCTATTTTCTCGGCCAGCCGAATGAAGCTCTCCTCGTCTTGAAATATTTGCAGCCCAACAGGCCTGACAAAGCGACTTACTTGGCAAATCACAAAAAAACTGGGTTGTGGCCGTGGACCCAGCTGTCAGCCTCTCCACGTACAGTACTCTTCCGATGGAAGTCGGTCGTTGACCACATTGACCACGCCGTGCCGAGAGCACCAAGGCGGTGGATGACGGCGAGACCTAGGAAGGGGACGACGCGGAGCCGGGGAAGACGCGGCAGTGGATGCCCACGCGGAGAGGAGTTCGAGGGTTCACTGGTTCGGCTGTGGCGTGAGGCTGCCGTCACCGCAGAATAACAGGGGGGTGTGGGTGAGTAGAGGGATACCCTGGGCCAGCGGTGGGAGGAGTAGGGGGCGGTGAGGCCTCCGCGGCATCATAGCCGGCCACGAGAGGCAGGAGCACGCGGCACGACCGGCGCAGCTTTGGGCGGATGGAGCAAGAAGACCAGAGGTTGAAGAAGCACTATGGCCGTTGGATGGACATCGTACGGTCACTGGAGCTAGAATCGTTCATATTGACTAAGTTGACAAAGCCCTCCGTCCTCGTCAACTTAGTAGGCCCACAAGTCAGCCACCCACTATGGCAGTTCCGGCAGCGCTGGGGGAAGAAGACGAGAGATTGAAGAAGAATGTCGGCCATTGGATGTAAATCCAACGCCTTCTTAGGCTTCGACCTACTGGCCCACATGTCAGCCAGTCCATTTGTTTTTTAGTCCATTTGGTGGGCTGGGTGAAACAATGATGGAGCATCTATGCAGCCCATTTAAATCCCATTTGCATTTTTCTCGAAATCTGCGAACTTGCTGGGCTGGGTGAAAATATCATGTTGGGCTAGACGGAAAAATGTTATAAAATCATAAACACATGATTGCATGTCAGTAAAATCTTTGCAAGCTTATGTACGCAATCGCTAGGAGTTAACTTGCCAAGTTATATATAAACAATTATTATTATTATTTTGTAAGAACTTTCAGCTTATGAAATAAAATATCATTTTAATTTTATGAGTTAATAGTACGTGGGGTATTATTATTTTTTAGGCTAGACGTGGGACAGTTGAGTTGGTTCTAGGGGAAATTACTGGGAGAAAACTCAGTTTACATCGAAAAAGAAAGTGGGAGAAAATTCAGAGACCTGCTGGGTCCACCTGAGGAGGGGAATATGTTGGGAGGAAGGAGATTCAAAGCACGGCAGCCGAGTGAACTAGTTTTTTTATGGACAAGTGAACTAGTTCACATCATAAGCAAATAGCCACTAAAAAAAGCAATCATGTTAACGGGTTCTTAAAAGAAATATTTCGGACAAAACAGATAATTATGACACATAGGCTAATGCATGAAACACTCAGATGATAAAGGTGCTTATAAACAGATAAAGTACAACATCTAGACCTTCCTGGCACGCTTGATCATGACGCTGCAGCTGTCCATGTACTCGTCGGTTACGGGAAGCAGACACACCCTCATGTCCAAGATCTGCCTGTACATGTCGTAGCATGCGTATGCGTCCTTGGCCGCGTAGGTTATGTAGGCTAGATTCAGAGGTACCTCCCACGTGTTCAGGTGGTCTTCTTTCATGTTGGCATATCAGGGGTCGATGATGGTCTCAGCAAGGTCAACCACGGAGTCCTTCTCCTGCCCGTTGCTGATGATCTTGTGTTGCTTCTGGATGTCGACAAGCTTGTTGCACCAGATGGCTGAATCATCGCGTTCTTCCTTCTCTCCACCGTAGCGAAGGTGCAGTCGGCGCTGCCGATGAAACGGGCGAATGCTCCAGAACCTGGTGCAGCCATAGGACTGCGGCGAGGCAGAGCTTCATCGAGTCCGTATCGTTGGTGTACATCACATTCAACTTGGTGCAGCCATAGGACTGAACGGCGAACTCAAAGGGGAACTCCTTGCTGAAGTCCATATCCAGCAGGCTCACCCCTGGGATCGCCATTGGAGTCTCTTCGAGTGAAAGAGTGTGTAGACGGCGGCAGCAGCTCAGTTTTCAGCCTTGGGGAACTGGATTCAACAGTAAGCTGAGTGTGTACAGGCGACAACAGTTACTACCCCTCCCTCGTCCGCTGCACGCCCGGCCGAAGATGCACCCTCGGCCACACGTCGGTTCACGAGCGGGTCTGTATTGGTACTGTAATAACATGAGTTAGTGGTCACTTTACTTAAATTTAATTAGCTTTAATAGAAATTTATACTTAAAACAAGCAATGCATTCGCTCGTTCTATCAGTGCCACAGGATCAACATGCACAACAATTAGAATTATTATTCTACGCACACGATCAACACATTTGTCACACTTTCACAAAGATAATACTACCAAGTTTGAACTGTTTGTTATGGTTGTTGTCCTTTTCATCATCATGCCGTGTTTCCCAGCTTGCAAGATTCAGAACCAACAAATAAGATCCAAATAATTAGTACAACAAAGATGCCTACACATCTCATTGCTTCCTAGCTTGCAAGATTTAGAACCAACAAATAAGATCCAAATAATAAGTACAACAAAGATGCCTACACATCTCATTGATTCCCAGCTTGCAAGAATCAGGACCAACAAATAAGAATCAAATAATAAGTACAACAAAGATGCCTACACATCTCACTGATTCCCAGCTTGCAAGATTCAGAACCAACTCATTAGAGCCTTTTGATAAAGTGAATATTGGGATTAAATCCATCTTGGCTAGCCATGTCATACAATCGAAGAACTTGGTGAATGCTCTTGACCATCACAACATCTGTAGTTGAGTATTATTGTTTGCACAGCATGTTTGCACAACACAAACAAGGTGACATGAGAGCATGATTTCTCTTTAATAACGGCCTCCTTGAACTCAACCTCCAGCTCTACTTGGATGAGGTCTGCCTAGAGTTCCATGATTCAATTCATGCGCCTTTTTCTGCAGTTCACCTGAAATGAAGCAAAGATTGCATCATTCAGCTAGCAAGAAGTACTTGCTCTTGTGAGCTGGCAGGTTCTTCTTTAGTAGTTGCACTAAAATTGAGGAACATTAAGGTTGGCTGTCTGGCTCATGTAAGGTGCAACTATAATTTTCTTATCCTTTTGTGCAGTTCCACTAAAATAAAGTGCCATTGTGGCGACAGTGACGGCTCCATCTTGCAAAGGCTAATAAAATGTTGCACGAGATTACCAGCAGAACTTGATGGAGATTTTGGAAACTCCAATCACCATTTTGTGCAGTTCCACCAAAATTGAGAGATGTTGCCGACGTGATATTTTAGTTGAGCTGCACAAGACACTCATTCCAAAAAAAAGTGTTTTGTGTAGTTCACCAAAAGGTCACAATAGCAACAAGGTGAAATGGATATCCCTATCTGCACAAAAAGATAGAAAGTAAACAGTTGCTGGTCAATAAGAATATACGAAACATATACAAAATGAAAAGAAGCATCTTAATTATGTTAATGGCAATCACGCAAGGACAGTAGAAATTTTAAAATGTCAGCAATGCTTCATGTTACCAGAAGCATTATGATCAACAATGAGATTCCTCAAATATGGGATTACTTTAATGGTGGCATTGCTTGTTTACCAGACACAGTAAATCAAACAGCAGCTAAAGAGTTGGTTTAAGGGCATGGGACTGTGGGGACACCAGGACACTCAGCAGCGTAAAGGAGCAACTTACTTATCATACTGGGGAAAACAGCAGGAGTGCCATTGTACTATGTGAGGGCAGCAAATCTAATCCTGGAGACCTTGTACTATGTGAGGGCAGCAAATCTAATCCTGGAGACCTTTTACTATGTGAGGGCAGCAAATCTAATCATGAGACCTTTTACTATGTGAGGGCAGCAAATCTAATCCTGGAGACCTTTTACTATGTGATGGCAGAAAATCTAATCCTGGACATACTCTGTTGACTTGTCCACCAACCGCCACTTTCTATCCTTTTTTCAACCAATAATAGATATGTTCCTTATCCAGTTTGTACTGTGTTTTCCCATTATTTCCCTTTTCAACCAAGAGACCGGTTGGGTATCCGGTCTCTACTACTTTCACCATATTATTTCCTCTTTGAATCAAGTCCTAGATTCATGCTACAACTTTTCCCCCTTTCTTCTTTGTTTGAACAAAGCCCTAGATTTGAATGCATGAAGTATCTTTACCTCTAATAACACTAAAAATTTAGGTGGCTTTGGAAGAGCTGATGGGAGTAGAAAAAGATGCACATGCAGACACGTGGGGAGCTGTGGCAGTAGAGCAAGGCCGCTTTCGAAGAACTTATACCTGAGGGTCGCCGGGATGTCGGCGGCGGCAGGTCGGATCTGCGGACAATACGGCAGGGAGGAAGAAGGGTCGGAGGACCTCTCGAGCCGGCCATGTGTTGGAGAGAACGGCACGAGCAGAGGATCGGGCCCCTCCGACAGCTGTGGGTTTCCTCCCTCGGCGGCGATGACCGCGCGAACGATGCACCTTTTAGTCCTCTACACACACCGGCCGAAGGGATCCGGCCGGATCTGTGACCAGCGGTGAGCTGAGAGAAAATGTCGCTACCACTGTCTTGTTTTATATCTGGAGAGGATGAGAGAATGAAGAGGGCAACCCGAGTAAAGCAAGCGCTCAGGCCCCTGCGTCCATATATAGTGGAGTGATTATGTTTTTTTCTCTCCACAACAAGCGTTTCAATTTGTGTACGTGGCATTAAAGAAAAGAAACTCTCTATTTAAGGTGACTACTGTATGACTCCTACTTACTACTAGTAGTACTACAGTATTGTTCTCTTGTGCTCCCCGCCCCTCCATTCATTGAACAATCCCACGGGTGAATAAACATATAGTAAGTACTGTATTTATATAGAACGAACAAGCTCGAACTATTTTCGCGTAGTTAAAAGTTGAGGGCGGGGCTTTTCCCGGGCAGTACACGCGGTAGTTTTCGGGTAGGGCCAGAAGACTATTTTAATTTTTTTTTAAAAACTTTGAGACGGCCACATAGCATGGAGCCGACCCCAACGATTTTAAGCTTGCAGGCACGGTACATGCTATCCTAGACTACTCAACACATGAAACTGCCACACGAGCGTCCGAGCTGCGCTTGGCTCTTCGCCTCTTCGGGAAGTCAAACAATGATGGAATACTACTGCACTGGAGGAGTACTATAGTACGCTTCTGGCCATCTGACACCGATTGAACTGCTGCATGTCCACCGCGTGCGGGAGGGAGAGCATGTAGCGACAGCTTCTCCTAGTCTTGCCAGCCACCATGCTCATGGGCGAGGGAGGGGCGCTCCTGCCTTTGTGTGTATCACAGGTGGGCCTGACAGGTGTGTGACCAACCTATCATACAGCCAAAGGCAGGTGCAGTTAAGTCCGCGAGGGAGAGGATAATCAAACTTCTCATTGATGTATGAGTTGACGCGACACATCAAAGCACTGCACTCGATATATTTCAATAATTTGCGTGTGTGACTCCCAGATGCAGAGGCCGGGGGTCATCATCCTCCTTTTCGAGAAAAAACAGATGCGTGTGTGAGAGGACGAGTGCGTGCATGCACCTCTTCTCTTCCTGTATAACGTACTACTAAACTCAGAGTACAAGTTTTTGTGGGTGGCACAATGGTGCGTGCGAGAAGTCCCGAGAGATAGGTTTAATGAGTCTGAAAAAAGACTAGCCTAGAGCTCGCCACACGGCTATTCTTGTCGAACGCCCCATTAACCATAAGATATGTATACGACGGTGCCGGTTATTGCACGTACACAGTAGTACTCCCTCCTTTCCGGTTTATAGGTCTTAATTAAAAAATCTCACCAACCAAGATGGTGAGTGCTGGAATATTTTTTATAGTTTGCAAAAGCACCTAATTAATGCTCTTGTTTTTCTCAAAAAATTATGTTTATCAATGCATTAATTGCAATGCATGCATGCATAAAGTACATGCATTGGTCAATTTTCTCTTAATACTTGCATGCAATGATTTAATGCACCTTGGAATCTGAACATGTGTTGCGGAACAACTAAATTGAGCATTATAAAATGGAAAAACTAAAATTTTGAGATAAGCCCTATAAAACAGGAAAGGAGGGACTAGAAAAAGAAGTACTCCATTCGAGAATAGTGCCGCACTTCGAAACTAGAACCGTTAATAAATTTTGAGCTTGCGTCTCGTCAAATTCCAAATTACTCCACGCTATATTGAATTGCAAACCTGTTCACACCGATCATAACCTAAACGGTTTCCCACTTAGGAGTGTATTAGTACTCGGTTATAAATACTAGTGTGCCAAGAAGACTGCACATTCCTCCTCAACTCCTCATCCACAAAAACAAACAAGTCATTCAGCATCCTTCCCTTGCGTCTGCCATGGCCAGCGTGAGTTCTGGGTCGAGAGATTGCCACCAGGGAGAGGCGAGCATGGAAGCGGAAGCACGAGAGATGTCCCGCCTCGCTGTGAGAGAAGCCGACATCTCCCGCCACGCGGAAGTAGCAGCACAGAGGTCCTGCTGCGCCGCTGAAGTAGCACGGAGGTCCCGCCGCGTCATCGATGCAGCAGACTGGTCCGGCCGCGCCGTGGAAGCAGCAGAGATGTCCCGCCGCGCCACGAATGCAGCAGAGATGCCCCGCCGCACCGCGGCAGCCTGGGACAATTTCTCGCGGGCAGGCGATGACTGTTATAGGCGCATGCATGCGATCGTCCATAGCTAGATGGATCAGATCTTCAGCTGGGCGAGGTTGCAGGACGGCATGAAAGCCTCGTTTGAACAGGCTACCGGCGTCATCCGGCAACTAAGGGAGGGCAATGAGAGGCTCCGGGCCGAGCGTGACCTGCTGAGCGAGAAGATCGTCCGAAGTGCAGACCAGGAGGAGGAGACCAGGGCCTTGTTGAAGAGGACCGGCGTCATTGTCAAGACACTTATGGACGAGAATGACATGCTCCGCAACAAGCGCCAAAGGCTGGTGGAGGAATCCGTGGATGTTCTCAAGCAGCGTCTTGAGGACACGAAAGAGCTCATCGCCGCTCGCCGTGGAGACTAGTTTCCTGGTTTCTTTTGATGTAATAATAGGTTTAGGATGTGGATTGTGTCATCGGTTGTGAAATGTTGCGTTCTAGCACGGATGTTTGGCCTTTGTTGGCCTCTTGCGATGTTGCGATTTCAATTTGGTAGCTTTTAGTCCTTCGTGTTAGGCTGGAGTTGTGCTGAACTTCTTGTGAATTGTGGTGGTTTTCAGTAATGAAAATCGGAAGGGGCAAGCCCTTCTTTGATCAAAAAAAATTAATCGTCCTTATATATTCATCAGTCTTGCTATAAGTCACAGTAGATGCTATATAGGTCCGTCGGATCTTACATCAAGATCCGTGCTTTCAGATTTCATTTTTTCTCTCTTAAATCTCAGTCGAGTGAGACATAGCCACGCCATTAAACAGAGGCTCGGGCGCCATTAATGGAGACCTTGGGAGAGAGGTGGATGGCAGATGGAGGTCAAAGGGCTCTCCTCCCGATAAGCACGTGCAGGGGTCTGATCGCACGCCTCTCGTACTCAAATAGCTACCCTGCACGGCGCCTCCTAGCTAATAAAAAATGGGGACGCGTGGCGGCACGTAAAAGGTACTAGTAAGTAGAACGCCCACGGTTTCAATAATACTTGTGTTTCCGATTGTAACGTGACAGCACTTGTTCCAAAATGACTTTGTTGATTGTTAATGTGTGCGCCTTCGCAAATCGGACTGCAAATTTACCACAGCATGTTGGTGCCATGTCATGGCACCAAGCCAAGTTTCATTATTTTCATGCGTGTTTTGGATTTACAGGAATTAAAAAACTAAGTTTCTCAATGTTTCCAACCTAGCCGCGACGCCCAGAATTTTGAATTTCATTCCCATTCCTTGCATGGAACCTAGAAATTTACCCGAGGACACACATGTGATTTTTCAACCAACATTGGTGCACTGGAACATGTGCTTGTATTTCAAATTTGAATTATGCACACAAAGGTGACACGTTCCCTCCCAGAACCACGAGCCTTGTTGAGAGAAGCTCCGATTTGCAAGAAGCTTATACCAAAATTTGTTCCTATTCGGCCAATTTTTTTACCACGGCATGGTACTACCATGACATGACACCATGCCAAGTTTCATGATTTTAAAACCAAGTTTCTCAATGTTCTCGACCGAGCCACGATGCCTAGATGTTTGAATTTTATTCTCATTTTGTTTTTTGCATGGGACCTAGAAATTCACCCGAGGACACAAATGTGATTTTTCAACAACTTTGGTGCATGGGAGCATGTGCTTGTAGTTCAAATTTGAATTATGCACATTAAATGACCAAAAACTCAATTAATGTGTAAATAAGGCCAAACGAAGCCCGAATAATTCCAAATTTAACAGGGCACTCATGTAGTTCTATGTTGCCTTTGTAAATAAACTCAAGGGGACAACGTATATCGTTCGCACTCCAAAGGTGGCACGTTGCCTCTTAGAACCACGAGCCTTCTTGAGAGAAGCTTCGGTTTGCAAAAGCTTATACCAAAATCTGTTCCTATTCGGCCAATTATTTTACCACAACATGGTAATACCATGACATGACATCCATGCCAAATTTCATGATTTTTAGACGTGTTTTGGATTTACAAGAATTTTAAAACCAAGTTTCTCAATGTTCTCGGCCGAGCCACGATGCCCAGATGTTTTAATTTTATTCTCATTTCTTGCATGGGACCTAGAAATTCACCCGAGGATACAAATGTGATTTTTCAACCAACTTCGGTGCACGAGAGCATGTGCTTATAGTTCAAATTTGACTTATGCACATTAAATGACCAGAAACTCAATTAATGTATAAAAAATGACAAACGAACCCAGAATAATTCCAACATTTAACAGGGCACTAATGTAGTTCTATGTTGCCTTTGTTAAGAAACTCAAGGGGGGCAGCGTATATCGTTTCACACCCAAAGGTGGCACGTTCCCTCTTAGAACCATGAGCTTCCAAATCGGCCCAATTTTTTACCACAACATGTTATATCCATGACATGACACCATGCCAAGTTTCATGATTTCCAGGCGAGTTTTGGATTTACATGAATTTAAAATCAAAGTTTCTCGATGTTCTCGGCCGAGTCATGACGCCCAGATGTTTGAATTTCATTCTCATTTCTTCCATGGGACCTAGAAATTCAACCAAGGACACACATGTGATTTTTGAACCCACTTTGGTGCATCGAAGCATGTGCATGCAATTCATATTTAGATTATGTACATTAAAAGTCTAGAAACTCAATTAATGTATAAAAAGGCCAAATGAACCTGAAATAATTCCAAAATTTAACAGGGCACTCACATAGTTCTATGTTGCCTCTGTAAATAAAATCAGGGTGGAGGCAGCGTATATCGTTTCACACACAAAGGTGACACGTTCCCTCTCAGAACCACGAGGCTTGTTGAGAGAATCTTCGGTTTTGCAAGTGGCTTATACAAAAACTTGTCCCAATTCAGCCAAAAATTATACGTATGAAGACAGGGTTTAGATTATCCCAAACATCTCGCTAGCTAGACCAGTAATGTACTATGATTTGAATTCAACATAAAATGGATACAAATATTTGAATTGGATAGCTTATGGTACATGTAGTTCATAGTGAAATATGATTACTGCTATATGTATGTTTTTTGTTATCAAGATAATATTTAAATTATTGTATAATTTGACAACAATCATATTCAAATAAGGAAAATTGATTCAAATTTAGTCCATATGGTAGACGACAATATATATGTTCACATGGTGGAGTAAAATGTTCATATATGATGGAAGATCAAAATGTACGACTACATCAATTATAAACCGCAAGGTCACCTAACGATATATTCGAATTCAACATAATGTGGATTCAAAAATTGAAATTCGAGATCATGGCATCTGTAATCATATAAAAAGGGACATTACTCTTTCTTTGGTGGGAATTGATTTGTTTTTTGTTGTTGTTGAGGGAAGTGCGAATCGATTTGGTACTGTGCAGTGTAATCTTGTTGTCCCGATTTTTTTACATTTTCCTTGTAGTTTTTTCAATGGCATCTATAGCAATATAGTAAAAGGGGACATGACTCTCTTGTGTCTTGTATGAATTGTTTTTTTACACGTTAAGTTTGTTCTGCCGAACAAGGAATCCGCACCTTGTTATCCCGAAATTTTCAAGCTCGAGTATCTTTTGTCTCACCAATTTGAAACTCCCGCTTCTTCAACCCGCGCCGCGCCTTGTTATCCCGAAATTTGGACGCGCGCGAGAACTCCCTCCTCATCCGAAATCACTCCCGCAGCCCAGACACGCGAAATCCCCCTTCTACCCCTCAGTCGGAAATGAAGCTCCACGTCGCGGTGTCAAAACTGGTGGGGGTACGCTGGTAACTTACCCTACATTTCGGACAAGCGCATCCCTAAGCTTGGCTCCCCCCTCCCCCTTCCCCCCCATTCGTACACCGAGGCCGCCAAAACCCGCGAAACCCCATGCTCCTCCGTCGGCCTCCCGACCGCCGCCCAGTCGGAGACTCTTCCCCGACTACGTCGTCCACCGCAACAGCTCGCCGTCCCTCATCCACCGCACTGGATGAGGATCCATTGTCGATCTCGTTGTCCCACCGGATCAGCCGCCCTGCCCTCCACCTCCAAGGAGCTGCCCCGATGTTTGCCTCGTCTATCACGCCACCTCAATCCCCACAGCACCGTCTTGACCTGCCCCACTGGAACCGCAGCACCCTCACCAATTCCTCCGATGAAGCCGAGGCCAACTCGGCGCCACCAAGGAGGTTCTGCACTCACTGCTGCATTTTATCTTTTATTCGATCTCATGGGGCTGCCGGTGCTCGATACCGAGCAGACATGCGGTGCTCGCCAGCCACATCATCCACGGCGTCTCTCCCCCATGTCATTGCATCCTCGGTGGCGACTTCCACAATGACACTAGCTGCAGCTGCTCCAGCTCTCGCTCGCGCTGCGGCTCTGTTCTTGCTGTCGGTCACGCTGCTGCACTGCTCTTGCCTTCATTTGTGCTGCTGCTCTGCTCTTGCTCTCGCTTGCGCTGCTGCTGCTGCTGCACGACCTCCGGCAGCTACAGGAGTTGCTGCTTTAGCACTCGCTCGCGGTGCTACTGCACGACTTGCTCTCTGCTAGTGCGCTCCCTGCTCGAGCGTCTACTGATTTAGATCACTGCTTCTCTGCTACTAGTGCTCGAATGCCCTAAACATCTATTGCAATGCTCTATTACTAGTTCAATCAGTTTCGACAGTAAAATTCAGTTTCGACTGTGAAGTTCATTTTCTTCAGTTAAGTTCAGAGTGAATAGTACTTACAGCATCTGTCGGAGTGGCCGTGGCATGGCTGATGTGTTTTACATCTAGCACTTTTGGTGATGTATTTTACATAATCTATTGCAGATGATATTAGGGTCCCACTTCAGATTAACGTTGTCTGTCTTGTCATGCTTCAGCCTCGTCATCATAGACCTTAGCGGAGCTGCTCCAATGATGGAACCGTCCATCATAGCGGAGCAGTACCCTCGGCGCCATTTCCAGAGGCATCAGATCTTCTTCCCCGCCTCCGACAGTCACACCAGCATCATCACCATCCTCCACGTCCAACCCAATGATGCTGAGGTCCACAAGGCTATGCCAAAGAGGTTGTACACTCGTCGCATCACTTTGTTTCTCCAATACTCTATTCTTCCAATTCATGTGAGCCAAACACCCAGGTTGACTGAAATCCTATGTTTCCAAATGCTCTGTTTTGCACGTGCATTCCTATCCTATTCCTGTGTTTTCCCTGTCCATGCATTCATAGAATCCTCCAATTCTAAGGAGCCCTTACAGATTTACTTCATTTTCAGATAGGCGTCAAAGAAAACTCTGTGTGTTATGTCCTGCTCGTGCCGTGCCGTCATCCACCCCACCTGAGGTGCACCATCGACAGAAGCGTTCACTGCAGCAGAGATCCCCTGCAGACTTCCTTTCACCGCCACAGATCATCTTCCACGTTGCCGGCAGCCACGCCAACTGCATTACCATCATCGACTGAGCAGATGAACCTGAGGACTACACAGTTCCTGAAGAGAGGTCGTAGTCTTTCGTGTTTGCTTACGTTATACATCGGTTATTATTACCTACTACTTTATCGTTCAATCTTCAGTTTTGAATTGCCCATGGGTCTCATATCGAGCCAGCAACAAATAGTATCTGTCTACTATCTGGTTCATCTGGGGTCTTCTATGTGGTTCATGTTGGGTGGGCAACAAACAATAGATGATCCATTGTCTATCTTTTAAAACTGAAGCTATAATCTACCTACTATCATTAGTTTTGGATCCATCCACTCATTTGCTACCATCAGTCTTGATTTTTGCATGCACCCCTTAGGCCTTACAAAATCTAACTATTTTTTATTATGCATGTCAGATATTGTACACAATCATACTGAACATGTAGAGAAAAGGAGAAGACTGTTGCGTGCGAATATAATGGCATGCAGAAGCCGCTCCATGGTGGGCGAAGTACCCCTCCCCCTCCTGCATTTCCAGATTGTATTCCAGAGGAAGATAACTGTTCAGATGGAGATTCAGAAGGAGCCGACCATGCCTGTTTACCACCTGAGGTGTTTGCTCTAACCTGGCATGCTGATGTTGGTCATATCATGCATATGGCGCCTTGCATTGCTTACATTATACATCTTATATGTCATCAGCTTAGTTTAGATTTTCTTTGTGTGAATGCCACCTGTTTGGTTCCTATATCATACTCCCACCATTCCTTAATATTTGTCTTTTTAGAGATTTCAACAAGTGACTACATACGGAACAAAATGAGTGAATCTACACTCTAAAATATGTCTATATACATCCGTATGTGGTAGTCCATTTGAAATCTCTAAAAAGACAAATATTTAGGAACAGAGGGAGTATATGGGAATTATGCAATGCCATCTTCTTTAGCCAGGCATCATATACGTGAATCATGCAATGCCATCCTGTTTAGCTAGTCATCGTATATGTGAATTGTATCATGCCATATTTTCTTTCCATAATGTATTCCATTTGTCAACAATGTTTATACATTCATCTACTCTTCCTCTGCATCAGCTATTTGAGTCGGTCATGGGAAAATCTGGAGTGAAAACAAGGTCTTCCGAGTAGTCAGTGCTACCTGTCGATGCAGATTTCTTGCTGGTTACAGATAGCTCCTCAGAGGAGGATTCAGAGAGAGATTACCAGTCGTATCCCCCCCCCCCCGAGGTGCATGCTCTAACTTGGCTGGGTTATATTGCTCATATCATGCATATGGTGTCTTGCATTGCCATGCCATCTGCTTAGATTAGACATGCTTTGTGTGAATGCCTCATGTTTGCTTTCTATATCAGATATGTGAATTATGCAAAGCCATGTTTTTCAGCCAGTTATCATATATGTGAATTATGCACCGCCATGGAGCCAGGCATCATATATGTGAATTATCTCATGCCATCTTTTTTCATTACGTATTCCATTTGTCGAAAATCTATGTATATTGAACTACTCTTCATGTGTATCAGCCATTTGAGCCGGTTATGTAAAAATCTGGAGTGAGAACAAGGTCTTCAGAGCAGGCAATGGTACCTGTTGAAGCATATATCTCGATGGTTATAGGGAGCTCCTCAGAGGAGGATTCAGAGACAGATGACCAGTCCTATATCCCACCTGAGGTGTATGCTCTAAGTTGCAATGTTTATATTTCTCATATGATGCATATGGTGTCTTGCATTGCTTAGTTTAGACATCATATGCACAATATCGAATTCTATCTGCTTAGTTTAGAGATCATACATGCGAGTGTCAGCTGCTTAGTATATGAATCAATTATGTCAATTATATCATGCCATCATGTATACTTAGACAACATGTATGTAAATTATTTCATTCCAACCTATTTTAGAAAGACATCATATAGTTTTGTCATGTCATCCTGTTTAGGTACTCATCATATGTTGAATTATGCCATTATATCCTGTTAAGTTATCCATCATATATCTGAAACTGTGTCATGCTATCCTGTTTAGTTAGGCATCATATATGTGAAATTGTGTCATGTTGTCCTGTTTGGTTAGACAACATATATGTGAATTACCACATCTGTCTATCATACAATGTCTGTACGTTCAATTTCTTTTCTTGTTTATCAGCCATTTGAATTGGAGGGGGTGATGGCAGTATCTAAGGGAGCAAAAAGCTCGTTCTTCACAAAAGACAGTGCTACCCGTCGATGCAGATAGAACCATGGTTGTACTGGCCCACAAACTAGCCCCACCACACATAATCGAGACTCTTCCAGATTGCACACTTACACTGTTGGGCAGAGAAGCAGCTACAACCCATCTAACCACAACCCCAGCGGATAGTAACCCACTTATAGTTGACAAAGCACCATGTCCACCACAGTGTACCACCACACGAGCAGTTTGTAAAGCTATTGCAGTGCCCAAAGCACGAAGACCACCACAGCTAACCCAAACTCCACGTTTAAAGCAGAAGATCAACTGTTCTCAGGTCAGATTCCGTAGCTATGGTCCATACTCCTTTGTTATTGCATCACTGTATTTACTCATACCAACTACTTTCGAATTCGAAGGATCCAATTGAAACTCCAATGGCGCAACAGGTATGTTTTAAACCTATTTCTTTAACTGGATTGCTGTTCTAACTTCTTGCTCTATGTTGATTTCAGTTTAAGTTGTATAAACAGTTATGTTCCCATGAGATGCACATTACAAGTGCTGCCAATGCTGTGTAGTTTCTCACACTTATATTCTGTCTATGCTGCTGTGTCTTAAAAATATATGAGTTGAACTGTGTCTCTATCTTGATTAGGAAACATAAACTAGAATGATATGGACAATACAGTGACCATAGTACATAGATATATGTTTGTTTCATGCTGTTATCCTGTCCACCTTACTACTGAATCGGTTTACCAAAATGAGTTTCGTATACTACAAGACATGTGATGTGTCTGCTTGTTTCTCTTGTAGTATGCAAACAGAATATTGGAGAAGAGCACCCCACTATGCAATGGTAGAGAAAGTAATGCAGATAAGGTTCAAGATAGTGAGACAACCCTGTTGGTCTCCAAGAAAGGTGATAAAAACGATCTTGTAGAAAGTGAGAAAACCCCATAGTCCTGCATCGATGTAGTGTTCAAGTTACTGGCCAGTACCGCTAGCACAAGCTTTTCGAACTCGCTGCCTGAATCACTTCGGCTTCTTCAGTGTCAGCTACAAGCTGAAAGGCATCAGTCAGCTGTGCTACGGCAAGAAGCCGAAGGACTGAGGAAGTCCCTGCAGAATTCAGATGCGTACTTTCTTGTGCAACAGCAAGCGCTGGAGGATTTAAGCGCCAAACAAGAGAAAGTTAATAAGCTTGCTAAGCATCTTGCCAGCATTATGGGTACCCAGGATATTGTTTCTTGAACTCTTCTGAAGTGGTTTCAGTTCTGGACTTGTTTTGCTGCGGCGTTTATATGCTGCTTTGTTCCCTATATTTGCACTGGTGGCGAACTTTGATGCCCAGTGGATGTAATATGTGTAATAGCCATGATAGCCTAGCATAAGTTGCTTGCTTATTTATTTCCTTGTTGTCTTGTTTATTTGTTTGCTTGTAGTCAATGCAGTTCTTTTTCCGTGGTTTGCTAGTGGCTGCAATAACCTATTTTTTTAAACTAGGCCACAATAACCATGGGCTAATATTTACTGTAGTGACACTGGGCCTCCTACGGGCCGTAGAAACAGTGGGCCTTCTATGGGCCGTAGAAAAAGTAGGCCTTCTACGGGCCGTAGAAATAATGGGCCTTCTATGGGCCGTAGAAACAATGGGCCTTCTACGGGCCGAATCATCAATGAGCCTTATACGGGCCGTATGATCGATTGGCCAAACATGGGCCAATAACAGGCCGCATTATGGTCGTAAACGGGCTAGAGTTGGAATCATCCGTTCATGGGCCGACCATAACGGGCCATCGTTAATAGGTCGTATTTGATGACGCTATGAAAACGGCCCAACGTATTAACAGGCCACAAACGGGCCGACTGTAACCACGGGCTGAATTTGTCCCACAAGCAAAAAATGACAATAACGGGCCGTAAGTAAACGAATGCTGGAAATGAGCCCAAGAATAAATGGGCTATGAGAAGGCCGAAAGATAACATGGGCTGGAAACGGCCCAACGGAATAACGGGCCGTTAATGGGTGTAAAGTGATACACTGTTCATTACGGGCCAGTTTCACCACGGGCCGTTAATGGGTGTAAAGTGATACACTATTCATTATGGGCCAGTTTCACCACAGGCCGTTAATAGGCCAAGAGTTACATAGGGCCTCATATGGGCCGAAAGACGTCATGGGCCATACATGGGCCAGAAGTGAAAACGGGCTGGAATCATATTGGATGGCCCAGATGACGCTACTGGGCCTAATTCGGATAGGGCGTAATAGGCTGAGGGAGTCCTGGATTAGGGGGTGTCCGGATGGCCGGACTATACCTTCAGCCGGACCCCTGGACTATGAAGATACAAGATTTAAGACTTCGTCCCGTGTCCGGAAGGGACTTTCCTTGGCGTGGAAGGCAAGCTTGGCGATACGGATATGTAGATCTCCTACCATTGTAACCGACTCTATGCAACCCTAACCCTATCCGGTGTCTATATAAACCGGAGGGTTTTAGTCCGTAGGACAACACATTCATACACAACAATCATACCATAGGCTAGCTTCTAGGGTTTAGCCTCTCTAATCTCGTGGTAGATCTACTCTTGTACTACCCATATCATCAATATTAATCAAGAAGGACGTAGGGTTTTACCTCCATCAAGAGGGCCCGAACCTGGGTAAAACTTTGTGTCCCTTGCCTCCTGTTACCATCTGGCCTAGACGCAGAGTTCGGGACCCCCTACCCGAGATCCGCCGGTTTTGACACCAACATTGGTGCTTTCATTGAGAGTTCCTCTGTGTCGTCGCCGTCAGGCTTGATGGCTCCTACCATCATCAATAGCGATGCAGTCCAGGGTGAGGCCTTCCTCCCCGGACAGATCTTCGTCTTCGGCGGCTTCGCACTGCGGGCCAATTCACTTGGCCATCTGGAGCAGATCGAAAGCTATGCCCCTGGCCGTCAGGTCAGATTTGGAAGTTTAAACTACACGGCTGACATCCGCGGGGACTTGATCTTTGATGGATTCGAGCCACTGCCGAGCGCGCCGCACTGTCACGACGAGCATGATCTAGCTCTGCCGCCGAACAGTGCCCTGGAGGCCGCACCCGCATCGGCTTCGACCCTTAATTCGGAGCCTACTGCGTCGATCGAGGATGGGTGGTTGGACGCCACCTCGGGGGCTGCGATCCCAACGGCGATCGATCCGAACACCAGCCCCGCACTCCGCAAGACTCATGACTCCTTGGAGCCGGACTCCTCTCCGGACTCCGAACCCTCCGCGCCCCTGCCGATCGAATCCGATTGGGCGCCGATCATGGAGTTTACTACCGCGGATATCTTTCAACACTCGCCTTTCGACGATATTCTGAAGACACTAAAGTCTCTCTCTCTATCAGGAGAGCCCTGGCCGAACTACGGTCAGCAAGGTTGGGATACGGACGATGAAGAAATTCAAAGCCCACCCACCACCCACTTTTTAGCCACTGTCAACGATTTAACCGACATGCTTGACTTCGACTTCAAAGACATCAACGGTATGGACGTCGATGCAGGAGACGATGAAGAACCAGCGCCTATTGGGCCCTGGAAAGCCACCTCGTCATATGACATATACATGGTGGACACCCCAAAAGAAGGAGATGATGATGGAACAGCGGAGGATGACCCCTCCAAGAAACAGCCTAAGCGCCGGCGTCAGAGGCGCCGCTCAAAATCCTGCCAAAACAAATACGGCGATTCCAGCACGGGAGATAATAATACCCCGGAGAGCGCTGAAGAAAACCCCCTCCAGCAAGATTTAGCACAGGAGGATGGAGAAGCCAGCCCTCATGAGAGAGCGGCAGACAGAGAGGTCAAGGACGATAACTATACGCCTCCCTCTGAAGATGAGGCAAGCCTCGACGACGACGAATTCGTCGTGCCAGAGGATCCCGTTGATCAAGAGCGTTTTCAACGCAGGCTTATGGCCATGGCAAGAAGCCTTAAGAAAAAACAACAACATCTTAGAGCTGATCAAGATTTGCTAGTCGACAGATGGACTGAAGTCCTTGCGGCCGAAGAGCATAAACTCGAACGCCCCTCCAAGAGCTACCCAAAGCGCAGGTTGCTACCCCGATTAGAGGAGGAAGCACTTAAACCTACATCACCAGCACTTGATACGGCCGACCGGTCACCTCGTGGCCGCGACAGAGACGCCTTTTGGCCTTCCACTCAAGCCGCACCCCATACCAAGGCACGGGAAAATGCGCCAGACCTGCGAGATATGCTGGAGGACAAGGCAAGGCAAACAAGATCGATCTACGGATCGCGTGGGCGCCCCACGACTCGAGACGATAACCGTCACGCCGGACACAAATCCGGTAGGGCCGAACACAGTAGACAAAGCTCATTGGAGCTACGTTGTGATATAGCCCAGTACAGAGGCGCCGCACACCCACTAGGCTTCACAGACGAAGTAATGGATCATCAAATCCCCGAGGGTTTCAAACCTGTAAACATTGAATCATACGATGGCACAACAGATCCTGCGGTATGGATCAAGGATTATCTCCTTCATATCCACATGGCCCGCGGCGATGATCTCCACGCCATCAAATACCTCCCACTCAAGCTTAAAGGACCAGCTCGGCATTGGCTTAACAGCTTGCCAATAGGATCAATCAGTTGTTGGGAGGACCTGGAAGCTGCATTCCTCGACAACTTCCAGGGCACTTATGTGCGACCACCAGACGCCGATGACCTAAGCCACGTAATTCAGCAGCCAGAGGAATCGGCCAGGCAATTCTGGACATGGTTCCTAACAAAGAAAAATCAAATAGTGGACTGTCTAGACGCAGAGGCCCTAGCAGCCTTCAAGCACAATATCTGCGACGAGTGGCTTGCCCGGCACCATGGATGGGAAAAGCCGAAATCTATGGCAGCACTCACGACACTCATGACCCGCTTTTGCGCCGGAGAAGACAGCTGGCTTGCTCATAGCAACAATATGACCAAGAACCCTGATAATTCGGATACCAGCGACAATAGTGGCAGGTCGCGTCGCAACAAGCAAAAGCGTCGTATTAACGGCGACAATACTGAGGATACGGTAGTTAATGCCGGATTCAGAGGCTATAAATCCGGTCAGCAGAAAAAGCCATTCAACAGAAATCCTAGGGGCCCGTCCAGTTTGGACCGAATACTCGACCGCTTGTGCCAGATACATGGCACCCCCGAAAAGCCGGCCAATCACACCAACAGAGATTGTTGGGTGTTCAAGCAGGCAGGCAAGTTAAATGCCAAAAATAAAGACAAGGGGCTGCATAGCGATGACGATGAAGAGCCCCGGCCGCCGAACAACAGTGGACAGAAGGGTTTTCCCCCACAAGTGCGGACGGTGAACATGATATACGCAACCCACATCCCCAAGAGGGAGCGGAAGCGCGCGTTAAGGGACGTATACGCGGTAGAGCCAGTCGCCCCAAAGTTCAACCCATGGTCCTCCTGCCCGATCACCTTTGATCGAAGGGACCATCTATCGCAGCCCTAGCCTTAGCCTTTGCTTGACCTTGCATGATCATCAAGTCATCATGTTTAAGTTTTATGAAACTCTGAAATGGGGATGGTCAAGCCCTAGCACAAATGCAATTCAAATAGTTTCAAATAAAACTATTTTCAATGAACTCAAAATGCCTTTCAAAAATGTTCATCATCTCTGGTTTAAGGTGGAAGCATCTACCCAAGATGATTTGCATTTTTGCTGGACACATTTGGGCTTTGAATTAAATCACTAGGTATTTGAATTTGGGCATTTAATCAATATAAATATTTTAAATGCTCGAATAATCCTGGAAACAATTTTGGGCAGTCGTAAATATTTCAAATAAAGCCCAAAATATATCCCAGGATTTATGGAAATGAGTTAGTATTATTGCTAATTCCTAACATATCAAATAAATAGAAAACAGAAAACCAATAGAAGGAGAGAGAGAGTTTCCTTACCTGGCGCCACCTGGCGGCCCAGCTGGCCCAGCCAGCCCACCAGGGGCACGGGCGTCTTCTTCCCCGCGCCACCGCACGAAGCAGCTTGCTGGAGCGCGCCGACGCCGCCTTGGCCACCTCCTGCTTCCTCCCCGGGCCTTCTAGCGACGCCACGGAGACGCCCTGTGGCCCCTCGCTCCTCTCCCTCACTCTCTGCTCTCCCCCTCTCCCTCTGCTCCCTCTCCCGAGCACACCCGAGTGGAGCTCGTCGTCACCGACGCAATTTAGCGCGGCCACCGTCCATCCGGTGCCTCCCTGATGGGTCCAGAGGAACCGCCTCGACCCCCGCGTCCTCTGCACCAATCCAGGCGCCGCCAGGAGCTCCGTGACGATGACCCCAAGCTCTTCTTCCTCCTCGGACCCGTGGGTCACCGCCGGTCGATACGCGCCACCGAGGACGTCCCCAAACCCGCTGAGCTGTTCTTCGACCTCCCTGTGAGGTCCTGTTGTTTCCGCCTCGCTCTCCCCCTCCGTTCCTAATCCCTAGCCCCGTCTTCCCGATCAAGCCCGAAGCTCCCCGCCGATGGCCATTGTCACACCCTAGCTAGTCATGCATTAGAGTGTTGCATCATGTTTATTCCTTCACCAGAAACCTGAAATGGGGATGACAGAACCCCCAGTCCCCTCTGAAACCAACTAGGGTTTACTAAAAACTTTTTCAATGAACCTGAAATGCCCTTCTAAAATGCCCATCATTTTTGTCTTGGTTCAGAACCTCTGCCAAAAGTGGTGCACATTTTCCTAGGCCATCTTAGGGTTTTTGAATTAAATCATAAATATTTGAATTTGGGCATTTAAAATTATATAAAATATTTAAATGCTCAAATATCTCCAAACTAAAATGTTTCATGTTGGAAATAATCCAACTATGGACCAGGAGTAGTTTGGTGATTTTAGGAGTTGCCTAAGTATTTTATTTAATTCAACAAAGTTGCAGAAGTATTAAAAAAACAGAAAACAGAAAGAAATGGAAAAAACTTACCTGGCGCCCAGCACCCGGCCCACCTGCCGGCCCAGCCCAGCGCCGCTCCAGCAAGCTGCTTGCCGGCCAGGCAGGCAGGCAGGTGCCCGACGGCGACCGCAGCGCCCGAGTCCACCGCAACGACCTCGCCCGAACCGCCGTCGCCGGAGATCCCCTTCAACGCCGTCGTCACTCCGGTCCATCTCCGGCCACACCAAGGGCTTCGTCGCACTCACTGTGAGCTTAGCCATCTTCCCCCCTCCTTTTCTTGCTCCCGAGCCGTGTAGCAACCTCCCGGAGCTCAACCGCACCCACCGCCGTGGAGCTCGTCGCCGACGTGCTCCCGGTCACCCTCCGACCACTCCACGGTGTCCATCATGCTCACCGTGTCACTTAGCACCTAGCTAGCCACTCCCCGAGCCTCTCCGACCCCTCTAGCGTCAAGTTCGTCTTCGGCCGAACCCCGGTGGCCGCCAAAGTCATCGCCGGCGCCAACTCCGGCCACCCCGACCCCAACGGACTCCACCAAGAGCTGCGGCTCGTCCTCAGCTCCACTCCGGTGGTCTCCGCGACCCATTTGGTGGCCGAAACGGCCAAAACCACTTCCGCCGCCGCGTCGGGCTCGCCGGCGGCTAAACGCCGGTGCAGCCGACCCGGGTTTGACCACGGGTGGGCCCTGGTTGACTCCCCTGAGTCAATGACAGGTGGGGCCCAGCCCTGTTAATTAAACAGGTTTAGTTTTAATTAAACTTTAATTAATCTAATCACACTGACACGCGGGACCCACTGTCAGGTTTGACCCGGACGTGTTCCGTTGACCTGCTGACGTCACACTGACGTCAGGCTGACGCAATAATTGATTTTCTGGAATTAATCTAATATAGGAAATTCCAGAATATAGTTTAAACTTCAAAAATTCATAACTTTTATTCTGTAACTCCAAATCAGACAAATTATATATGAAAAATGATCAGAAAAATCCAATCTATCCATCTGTACTATTTTCATGCATGATTAAACAAGTTAACCTGATGTTTAATGCAGAACAAGGAAAAGCACTTTAAAAGGCCATGTTTGAGTTTGAAATTTGAATCTTTGATTCAAATTGGTACAAACCCTTCTGGTCTTAGTTGCATTAGCCCAACACACTCATATTGCTATGTTTCATGCATGCATCATATTGTTGCACATTGTTTGGTGATGGTTGTGTATCGGTGTTCTTTGCGGCAGGTTCTGCCCCCGAGGAGTACCGTGATTACCCTAACGAAGAACCGTATCAGTGCATCGAACCATCAGGCAAGCAACCAACCATTTGATCATATCGATACAATCCCATGTTCTCGCTCCTGCTCTCTTTTACTGCATTAAGACAACGCGTTTCAAACTGCTGTGTGCTACGGTAGTTGAACCCATTTCCTCTGCATGACCTGTCATTGCCACAGTAACTAGATGAAACCCACTAGCATGTGTAGGAGTTGATTGAGCCATATGTATGTGTTGTTCCTACCTTGCTATGCCTGCTATGCTTAGAGTCGTGTCAGGTCTGGTTCATCTGGGTGATGGCTAGAGTGAAATGATTATGTCGGTAATGAGAGTGGTGTGGTGAACACGATTTGGTAAAGGTATCGATGAGAGGCCATGTAGGAGTACATGGTGGGTTGTTTCATTGAAGCCGACCTTAAGCACTGAGATCTGTATGTGTGATTTAAGATACAGCTACTACCATGCATTGGGCCCTGAAATATGACCCCGCTCGACTTCTTATTCACCCTAGCTCTCTGTCCAGGAGTTGCAAGTAGTTTCTGGTGTTTGTAGCCTACTGGAGGCCGTGGACAGCGCTGACCGTAGGGGTGGGCTGTGATGCGGTAGGTACGTGGCCGGGTGTACCGAATACCCGTTAGGTATCTCGGGAACCCTGTTCACATCGTTCGGGGCCGTATGGGAAACCTCGGCCGGACTCCCTGCGGATGGAACCTGGATAGGCGATAAACCTGGACTAGAGGCTTAAGTGTTTAGGTAGGTCGTGGTCTACACCCACGTCGGCTTTCGCTTGAAGTCTGCCGAGCACATGTCGTGTGCAGACGCTAAGTGGTGGAAACATGTATGAAGAAGTACACCCCTGCAGGGTTATCATGATCTATTCGAATAGCCGCGTCCGCGGTAAAGGACTACTTGGTTGCCTATACAGTTCATAGACAAGTAAATGGAAACTACTAAAAGCCTCAAGATAAGTGTGAGTGCCGAGGATGGCTCTTCCGTAGGAAGACGGAGGTGGATCCTCGGTAGTGTATTGAAGTGGAGAGTAGTGGACTCGTGTGCGCAAAACCATTTCAAGTTGGAGTCTCGTAGGTTAGCCTAGCCAAGAGTCAAAGCTGGCTTGCTGCAATAACTCCACCAACCCTTCTTGATAATATGCATGTATGTAGGATCTGATGTAAGTCTTGCTGAGTACCTTTGTACTCATGTTGCTATAATTTACATTTTTACAGAAGACGCTGCAACCCCTTCTGATGGGTTCTACGTAGACGTTGACATCAATGAGTAGGCTAAGGCCCAGGTGGTGATCCTGAGCTTGTGAAGGACCACGTAGTATAGCTAGGCTTTCCAAGCCTCTTTTATTTTACTAGTTGTCTGTACTCAGACAAGTTACTTCCGCTGCTGGTTTGTATGACTGTATGACTTGAATGCTGGGTCGTGTGACCCGTACCTTTGTGTATGTTATGTATGGCTCTCTGAGCCTTAAATAAAGTACTTGTGTCATAGAGTCATGTTGTGATGCCTTGTTGTGTTTGCACATATCGAGCATATTGTGTGTATGATTGAAATGCTTGGTATGTGTGGGATCTGACTATCTAGTTGTTTATCCTTAGTAGCCTCTCTTACCGGGAAATGTCTCCTAGTGTTACCACTGAGCCATGGTAGCTTGCTACTGCTCTGGAACACTTAGGCTGGCCGGCATGTGTCCTTCTTCGTTCCTGTGTCTGTCCCTTCGGGGAAATGTCACGCATTGAGTACCGGAGTCCTGTTAGCCCGCTACAGCCCGGTTTACCGGAGTCCTGCTAGCCCAGTGCTACAGCCCGGACCCACTTGCTGATGACCGACACGTTCGTTGCTGGGTCATGGATGCCTGTCCCTGTAAGCACTGTGCCACTTTGGGTTTACGACTAGTCATGTCAGCCCGGGCTCTTTATCATATGGATGCTAGCGACACTATCATATACGTGAGCCAAAAGGCGCAAACGGTCCCGGGCAAAGGTAAGGCGACACCCGTGGGGATACCGTGCGTGAGGCCGCAAAGTGATATGGGGTGTTACAAGCTAGATCGATGTGACATCGAGTCGGGGTCCTGACAGCGTTGGCATCAGAGCCGGACTGCCTGTAGGTTCTCCAAGCCAAACTGGTCGATGTTGAGTCTAGAAATTCTTTAGTTATATGTAGGGGAATTGTTTGTGGGTTGGAACGTAAGGCTCTTTTTACTCCTTTATCTTATGACATTCTGATCTGAGTCAGTCTATTCTTCCACCGGGGGTTAAGGAATTAGGATCTATTCTCTCTATCAGGATCACGTGTTACTAATCAGTAGTACCTTATAGGTTTGATGGTTACAAGCCTAGTTCAGTTCTACTACCACATTATGTTGCTAGGATGGACTCAGAACTTTGATATGATGATGTTGAGTGTGAATGAAATCCTTTGTCAAATGTCTCAAATCCTTCTTGAGCATTTACAGCTGTTATGCTGCCGAAATTTTGCTAGAAATTCTAATGCCTTTGCATTATGATTGTGTTTTCAGATGGCCACTCGCGACCTCAATCAAGTGGTTCGCCTGACTCGATGCCTAGATGTACCCGGTCATACCGCCATGTTGGTCAGGGTAATGACTGAGGCTGGATACCGTTGGTATCCTGAGTACACGGTCGAAGAGCAATTCCGAGACTTTAATCAAAGCCAGTATCTCTGCACTGTCAGGATATTTCCATCTTATCCTGGGTCCACCGAGCCCCTTCACTGCTCCTATGGACTCGGGGTTACTATTGAGATGGCTGTGCAGGACGCCGCCTACTCTATGATGACCATCATGCGAGTCAGGTCTGGCCTATTTCGGGACTCTGATTTCCGGTATATGCCAGGATCACTTCCGGGAGCACAAGGGTATCTCCAGGCTATCTATGCTGACCCCACTCAGGAGGATTCACGGACTCGCACTACTGCTGAGATGCTCGAGGATAAGGACCGTGAAAATCGGGCCTTGAGGTTAGAGCTCTTCAATACCCGTGCTGACCATTGGGCCACATTGACTCGGTTTGCACCGGCGGTGCAAGCTGGATATTCGGATATGCGCGATCTCTATCCTGTGAGATCTGCTCTGCCAGACGTGATGGGTTGGCGTGATGTAGGAGGCATCACCCCACCTCGCGGTCCCCGCAGGCCACCGTCTGTTGGTCCAAGACCTCATCCTAGTCCCTATGGTCCACAAGCTCCGCGAGATCGTCTGTTTCCGGATGATCATGTTGAGCTTCCAGGCTATGGAGGTGACTTCTACGAGGACTACTACGGATCGGTCTGAGTTAGTAGTAGTATCACTAGTTCGTGTTAGCTGTGTCGTCTATCGTCCTGCGTGACTCGTGGGATATGACCTAGTTTGTATCGCCTTCCGGAGGTGTAGAAAAATAATGTATAGGAGCTTGGAATGCCTCCGATGAGATGTAATCCTCTTTTCACCGTAATAGTACCTTGTTTGGTCTTGTACTAAACCCTGTATGGTGTGTATGACGATGGAATAAAGAAGCAGTTTCTGTATCTACCATGTCATACGGATGATCATCTTGCATTCCGAGTTATTCCTTACATTCTGTATCCTATGTCGGAATTTTATCATCCTGACTAAATCATTGTCTTGTTTACCTAGGATGGTCAACACGCGCACTAACCCTGCTCCTCAAGAGCAGGCCGAAGGCAGTGAAGTCAGGAATGCAAATCTGCCTCATCCTCCTTCCCTAGCCGAGGTTATGATGGAAGCCGAAAGAAACAAGCGGGAGACCAACCGTTTGTTGGAGCGTATTGAACAGAACACGGCACACCATCAGAGGACTAACGTGGTGTCACTCAGTGATTTCATCAAGTTACATCCACCCACGTTCCACCACTCCGTCGAGCCTCTCGACGCTGATGACTGGCTTCGCAGTATTTCTCACAAACTGCGTTCCGCGCTGGTAGCGGAGGCTGACAAGGTCACCTTTGCTGCATATCATCTTGAAGGCCCCGCCAGTCTATGGTGGGAGAATTATGGAGCTATGCGCCCAGCGGGCCATGTCACTACTTGGGCTGAATTCAGCGAGGCTTTCCGTGAACATCACATTCCGGAGGGTCTCATGGACCGTAAACGTGAGGAATTTTGCAGTTTCACTCAGGGCCGACTCTCTGTGGATGCTTACAGCAGGGAGTTCGGTAACCTCGCACGATATGCAACTGAGGAAGTTTCTACTGATGCCAAGAAGCAAGCAAGGTTCCGTAAGGGGCTTAGTCCTGAGCTTCGCCGCGACCTCCGTCTGCATGAGTGCACATCTTTTCAGAAACTTGTTAACAAGGCCATCAGTGCTGAAACTGGTCAGACTGATTATGATGCAACACGCAAGCATGGCCGTGACATGGGTTCCTCATCCGGTGCTGGTCCTCAGAAGCGCCGCGTGTGGGTGCCCAACACCGCCCTGCCACCCAGGTTCACACCGAGGCCATCTTTCCAGGCGCCTCGCCCTGTTCAACAGTCTGCACCAGCCAAGCCCTATGGGGGTCCAACCAACAATGCTCCTCCACGTACCAGTTCCGTGACTTGTTTCAAGTGTGGGGAATCTGGTCACTATATGCGTGAGTGTCCCCAGACCAACCCCAACCAATCTGCTAAAGCTGTTGGCCGTGGCAAGCCGACAGGGAAAGTGTTCCACGCCAAGCCGGCCACCGCTACACGTGGCCATGTCAACTGTATCTCTGCCGAAGAAGCTCAAGAGGATCCCAACGTCGTTCTCGGTACGCTCCTTGTTAATTGCCACCCGGCATCTGTTCTTTTCGATACAGGAGCCTCTCATTCATTTATATCCGAGAACTATGCTCGTTTGCATAACACCGCATTCTGTAACATGCCATCCACTATGGAAATTTCTACTCCCGGTTCTAGATGGCAGACCTCCAGGGTAAGTTATGGAAATGAAATCCAAGTCGACAGACTTGTTTTCCTTGCATCTTTGATAGCTCTCAAATTTTCAGATATTAATATCATTTTGGGTATGGACTGGATGTCAGCTCATCATGCCAAAATTGATTGCTTCTCTAGGACTGTTCAACTCACTCATCCTTCGGGGAAGATAGTCAATGTCTTGACCCGATTAGCCGAGCGACAGTTATATTCTCTTAACGCCAGCCCTTTGCCAGACCTTGAGGACGTTCCGGTAGTCCGTGACTTCCCGGATGTCTTCCCAGAGGAATTGCCAGGTGTTCCACCTGACAGGGATGTTGAGTTCGTAATAGACCTCATTCCAGGAACCGTTCCGATTGCTAGAAGACCCTATAAGATGGCACCACTAGAACTAGCCGAGCTTAAGAAACAACTCGATGAGTCCTTGAAAAAGGGTTTCATCCGACCTAGTTCATCTCCGTGGGCTTGCCCCGTCCTCTTCGTCAAGAAGAAGGATGGTACGGACCGGATGGTTGTAGATTATCGACCTGTCAATTTGGTCACAATCAAGAACAAATATCCGCTTCCCAGGATCAACGACCTGTATGATCAGCTCGCTGGATCCTCAGTCTTCTCCAAGATGGATTTGAGGTTGGGCTACCATCAAATCAAAATCAGAAACGGGGACATTCCTAAAACGGCCTTTGTTACTCGTTATGGCCAATACGAGTACACCGTCATGTCCTTCGGTTTAACCAACGCTCCAGCCACCTTTTCTCGGTTAATGAACTCAATCTTCATGGAGTATTTGGATAAATTCGTCGTGGTTTACCTAGATGATATACTCATCTACTCCAAGAACGAGGAAGAACATGCCGAACATCTAAGGCTAGTGTTGAAGAAACTTCGAGAGCACCGCCTTTATGCCAAGTTTTCCAAATGTGAATTTTGGTTGTCAGAAGTGACCTATCTGGGTCATGTAATATCTGGTAAAGGTATTGCTGTTAACCCTGAGCGAGTTCAAGCCGTCCTTAATTGGACTCCACCTGAATCGGTCAAGCAAGTTCGGAGTTTTCCTTGGCCTAGCGAGCTATTGTCGTCGCTTTGTCGAGAACTTCTCCAAAGTTGCTAAACCTCTAACCGAACTCCTCAAGAAGGATAAAAAGTTTGAATGGACTCCACAATGTGAGCACAACTTTCAGGAACTGAAAAGACGCCTGACTTCTGCTCCCGTTCTGGTACCGCCAGACTTCTCTAAGGACTTTGTTATCTACTGCGACGCCTCGCGACAAGGACTAGGCTGTATTCTCATGCAAGATCGACATGTAATTGCTTACGCCTCACGGCAATTGCACCCACATGAGGAGAATTATCCTACTCATGATCTAGAGCTTGCAGCTGTAGTCTATGCACTTAAAACCTGGCGACATTACCTCCTCGGTAATCGTTGCGAAATATTCACTGATCACCAAAGTCTGAAGTACATCTTCACCCAACCGGATTTGAATCTCAGGCAAAGACGTTGGGTCGAGTTGATCACAGATTTCGACTTAGGAATAACTTACACCCCAGGGAAAGCCAACGTCATGGCTGATGCGCTAAGTCGTAAATCTTATTGTAACAACCTGATGTTACAACAAAGTCAACCGCTTCTCCATGAGGAATTTCGGAAGCTTAACCTTCACATTGTTCCTCAAGGATTTCTTTCCACCTTGGTGGCGAAACCTACTCTTACGGATCAAATCATCGCTGCCCAAAAGCGAGATAAGGGAATAGCTAAGATCAAGGAGAACATTGCTAGCGGAGGTGCTAGTTGTTTCTCCACAAATGATCATGGTGTTGTGTACTTTGAGAACCGTTTAGTGGTTCCCAAGAACCAGCATCTACGACAGTTGATCCTTAAGGAGGCTCATGAATCTCCTCTCACCATTCATCCCGGTAGTACCAAGATGTATCAGGACCTACGCCAGAGGTTCTGGTGGACTAGGATGAAGAGAGAAATTGCTCAGTATATTGCTAATTGCGACGTCTGTCGTCGTGTAAAAGCAGAGCATCAACGGCCTGCTGGCACCCTTCAACCCCTAGCTATTCCTGAATGGAAATGGGATAAAATTGGTATGGATTTCATTACCGGTTTTCCCAGGACCAAGAGAGGGAATAATGCTATCTTTGTCGTTGTCGATCGTCTTTCCAAAGTGGCCCATTTCTTACCTGTTCGTGAGAGTATAACCGCTAGTCAGCTGGCAGACTTATACATCTCCCGAATAGTGTCTCTCCATGGTGTTCCTTTGGAAATTAACTCGGATCGAGGAAGTCTTTTCACCTCTCGATTTTGGGAAAGTTTCCAAAACGCTATGGGAACCCGCCTTTCCTTTAGCACCGCTTTTCACCCTCAATCGAGTGGTCAAGTAGAACGCGTCAACCAGATCCTAGAAGACATGCTTCGAGCCTCTGTTATCTCATTCGGAATGGATTGGGAGAAATGCCTTCCATTTGCCGAATTTGCTTACAACAACAGCTATCAATCTAGCTTGGGTAAAGCCCCTTTTGAAGTTCTCTATGGACGACGGTGTCGAACACCCCTTAACTGGTCAGAGACCGGGGAAAGACAATTCTTTGGCCCGGATATGATTCATGAAGCAGAAGAGCAAGTTCGCATCGTTCGTGAAAAGTTGAAAACAGCCCAATCTCGTCAAAAGAGTCAATATGACCGAAAACATAAGGCTATGACTTTCGAGGTTGACGAGAAGGCTTACCTTCGGGTTAACCCTCTGAAGGGAACCCATCGTTTCGGTATCAAAGGCAAATTGGCTCCTCGTTACATTGGACCTTTTCGCATTCTCGCTAAACGAGGAGAAGTTGCCTACCAGTTGGAACTACCTCCGCACCTCTCCAGAGTCCACGATGTCTTCCACGTTTCTCAACTCAGGCGTTGCTTCTCGGATCCTATCCGTGGAGTGGACTACGAAACGCTTGATCTCCAAGATAATCTTACATATCGAGAGTACCCCATTCGTATCCTCGATCAGGCCGAGCGTACCACTCGACGTCATAATATCAAGTTTCTCAAAGTTCAATGGTCGCACCATTCTGAGGATGAAGCAACTTGGGAAAGGGAGGATCGTCTTCGACTCGAGTATCCCGCCTTCTTCCCGGAGGAACCCAAATCTCGGGACGAGATTCTTTTGAGTGGGGGTGAGTTGTCACACCCTAGCTAGTCATGCATTAGAGTGTTGCATCATGTTTATTCTTTCACCAGAAACCTGAAATGGGGATGACAGAACCCCCAGTCCCCTCTGAAACCAACTAGGGTTTACTAAAAACTTTTTCAATGAACCTGAAATGCCCTTCTAAAATGCCCATCATTTTTGTCTTGGTTCAGAACCTCTGCCAAAAGTGGTGCACATTTTCCTAGGCCATCTTAGGGTTTTTGAATTAAATCATAAATATTTGAATTTGGGCATTTAAAATTATATAAAATATTTAAATGCTCAAATATCTCCAAACTAAAATGTTTCATGTTGGAAATAATCCAACTATGGACCAGGAGTAGTTTGGTGATTTTAGGAGTTGCCTAAGTATTTTATTTAATTCAACAAAGTTGCAGAAGTATTAAAAAAACAGAAAACAGAAAGAAATGGAAAAAACTTACCTGGCGCCCAGCACCCGGCCCACCTGCCGGCCCAGCCCAGCGCCGCTCCAGCGAGCTGCTTGCCGGCCAGGCAGGCAGGCAGGTGCCCGACGGCGACCGCAGCGCGCGCCACGCACCTGCTCGCCGCCTCGCCGCTCCCCTCGCCCGGTGACGTCGTGGACCGGCCTCCCTCGCTCCCCCGAACCCCCCAGACACCCCCTCTCCTCTCCAGCTCCTCCCCCTCGCGCTCCCCCGCCATGGCCGACGCCACCATCGCCGTGCCTTCGTCGTAGCCGTGCTCCCCGCCACCCGTGCGTCCTCTCATCGTGTCCAGGAGCTCCGCCGCTGTCCACTCCATCGAGCAAGCCGAGCCCCGAGCGCTCGCAACGCCCGAGTCCACCGCAACGACCTCGCCCGAACCGCCGTCGCCGGAGATCCCCTTCAACGCCGTCGTCGCTCCGGTCCATCTCCGGCCACACCAAGGGCTTCGTCGCACTCACTGTGAGCTTAGCCATCTTCCCCCCCTTCCTTTCTTGCTCCCGAGCCGTGTAGCGACCTCCCGGAGCTCAACCGCACCCACCGCCGTGGAGCTCGTCGCCGACGTGCTCCCGGTCACCCTCCGACCACTCCACGGTGTCCATCATGCTCACCGTGTCACTTAGCACCTAGCTAGCCACTCCCCGAGCCTCACCGACCCCTCTAGCGTCAAGTTCGTCTTCGGCCGAACCCCGGTGGCCGCCAAAGTCGTCGCCGGCGCCAACTCCGGCCACCCCGACCCCAACGGACTCCACCAAGAGCTGCGGCTCGTCCTCAGCTCCACTCCGGTGGTCTCCGCGACCCATTTGGTGGCCGAAACGGCCAAAACCACTTCCGCCGCCGCGTCGGGCTCGCCGGCGGCTAAACGCCGGTGCAGCCGACCCGGGTTTGACCACGGGTGGGCCCTGGTTGACTCCCCTGAGTCAATGACAGGTGGGGCCCAGCCCTGTTAATTAAACAGGTTTAGTTTTAATTAAACTTTAATTAATCTAATCACACTGACACGCGGGACCCACTGTCAGGTTTGACCCGGACGTGTTCCGTTGACCTGCTGACGTCACACTGACGTCAGGCTGACGCAATAATTGATTTTCTGGAATTAATCTAATATAGGAAATTCCAGAATATAGTTTAAACTTCAAAAATTCATAACTTTTATTCTGTAACTCCAAATCAGACAAATTATATATGAAAAATGATCAGAAAAATCCAATCTATCCATCTGTACTATTTTCATGCATGATTAAACAAGTTAACCTGATGTTTAATGCAGAACAAGGAAAAGCACTTTAAAAGGCCATGTTTGAGTTTGAAATTTGAATCTTTGATTCAAATTGGTTCAAACCCTTCTGGTCTTAGTTGCATTAGCCCAACACACTCATATTGCTATGTTTCATGCATGCATCATATTGTTGCACATTGTTTGGTGATGGTTGTGTATCGGTGTTCTTTGCGGCAGGTTCTGCCCCCGAGGAGTACCGTGATTACCCTAACGAAGAACCGTATCAGTGCATCGAACCATCAGGCAAGCAACCAACCATTTGATCATATCGATACAATCCCATGTTCTCGCTCCTGCTCTCTTTTACTGCATTAAGACAACGCGTTTCAAACTGCTGTGTGCTACGGTAGTTGAACCCATTTCCTCTGCATGACCTGTCATTGCCACAGTAACTAGATGAAACCCACTAGCATGTGTAGGAGTTGATTGAGCCATATGTATGTGTTGTTCCTACCTTGCTATGCCTGCTATGCTTAGAGTCGTGTCAGGTCTGGTTCATCTGGGTGATGGCTAGAGTGAAATGATTATGTCGGTAATGAGAGTGGTGTGGTGAACACGATTTGGTAAAGGTATCGATGAGAGGCCATGTAGGAGTACATGGTGGGTTGTTTCATTGAAGCCGACCTTAAGCACTGAGATCTGTATGTGTGATTTAAGATACAGCTACTACCATGCATTGGGCCCTGAAATATGACCCCGCTCGACTTCTTATTCACCCTAGCTCTCTGTCCAGGAGTTGCAAGTAGTTTCTGGTGTTTGTAGCCTACTGGAGGCCGTGGAGAGCGCTGACCGTAGGGGTGGGCTGTGATGCGGTAGGTACGTGGCCGGGTGTACCGAATACCCGTTAGGTATCTCGGGAACCCTGTTCACATCGTTCGGGGCCGTATGGGAAACCTCGGCCGGACTCCCTGCGGATGGAACCTGGATAGGCGATAAACCTGGACTAGAGGCTTAAGTGTTTAGGTAGGTCGTGGTCAACACCCACGTCGGCTTTCGCTTGAAGTCTGCCGAGCACATGTCGTGTGCAGACGCTAAGTGGTGGAAACATGTATGAAGAAGTACACCCCTGCAGGGTTATCATGATCTATTAGAATAGCCGCGTCCGCGGTAAAGGACTACTTGGTTGCCTATACAGTTCATAGACAAGTAAATGGAAACTACTAAAAGCCTCAAGATAAGTGTGAGTGCCGAGGATGGCTCTTCCGTGGGAAGACGGAGGTGGATCCTCGGTAGTGTATTGAAGTGGAGAATAGTGGACTCGTGTGCGCAAAACCATTTCAAGTTGGAGTCTCGTAGGTTAGCCTGGCCAAGAGTCAAAGCTGGCTTGCTGCAATAACTCCACCAACCCTTCTTGATAATATGCATGTATGTAGGATCTGATGTAAGTCTTGCTGAGTACCTTTGTACTCATGTTGCTATAATTTACATTTTTACAGAAGACGCTGCAACCCCTTCTGATGGGTTCTACGTAGACGTTGACATCAATGAGTAGGCTAAGGCCCAGGTGGTGATCCTGAGCTTGTGAAGGACCACGTAGTATAGCTAGGCTTTCCAAGCCTCTTTTATTTTACTAGTTGTCTGTACTCAGACAAGTTACTTCCGCTGCTGGTTTGTATGACTGTATGACTTGAATGCTGGGTCGTGTGACCCGTACCTGTGTGTATGATTATATATGGCTCCCTGAGCCTTAAATAAAGTACTTGTGTCGTAGAGTCATGTTGTGATGCCATGTTGTATTTGCACATATCGAGCATACTGTGTGTATGCTATTGAAATGCTTGGTATGTGTGGGATCTGACTATCTAGTTGTTTATCTTTAGTAGCCTCTCTTACCGGGAAATGTCTCCTAGTGTTACCACTGAGCCATGGTAGCTTGCTACTGCTCTGGAACACTTAGGCTGGCCGGCATGTGTCCTTCTTCGTTCCTGTGTCTGTCCCTTCGGGGAAATGTCACGCATTGAGTACCGGAGTCCTGTTAGCCCGCTACAGCCCGGTTTACCGGAGTCCTGCTAGCCCAGTGCTACAGCCCGGACCCACTTGCTGATGACCGACACGTTCGTTGCTGGGTCATGGATGCCTGTCCCTGTAAGCACTGTGCCACTTTGGGTTTACGACTAGTCATGTCAGCCCGGGCTCTTTATCATATGGATGCTAGCGACACTATCATATACGTGAGCCAAAAGGCGCAAACGGTCCCGGGCAAAGGTAAGGCGACACCCGTGGGGATACCGTGCGTGAGGCCGCAAAGTGATATGGGGTGTTACAAGCTAGATCGATGTGACATCGAGTCGGGGTCCTGACAGCCATGTCGCCATCGTAGCTACGGCCGCGCAACTTGGCGTTCGAGCTCACCGTTGCACTCACCGCACTTCCGTGAGTCGAACACGACTAACCACGACTCCTCCCTTGCTCAGCATCGCCCAAACCATTGCCGGCCGAAGTCCAGCCGCCGCCCAACTCACCGCTGCCGCCGCTACAGGCCACCCCATAGCCGCCGCCCAACTCACCACTGGATGCGCGCGTGTGCCAGCAACCCATAGCCGCAAACCTCGTCCGAAACCATCGCCCGTAGCTCAATTCCGAGCGGACTCCGCCGCGGCTTGAGGTCGCTGCCGGCCAAACTCCAGCGTGCTGACGTGGCCGCGTAATTAGTGCTAATCACCGCCAGCTAAACCACTTTTAGACGCTGACAACGGGCCCCGCAGCGGGTCAAAGCCCAAGTCAACGCGGGATTAGTGTCTGACTCACTGGCCAATGGACCCCATGAGTCAATTTTGACCCTGTTGACCTTGCTGACGTCGTGCTGTCGTCATGCTGACGCAGTAAGTGATTTTCTGGATTTTAAAATAATCCAGGAATTCCAGAAAATTGCCTAAACTTCTAAAAATCATAGAAATTCAACCGTAACTCCAAATGAAATAAATTATATATGAAAAATTATCAGAAAAATTTAAGGAATCCATCCATACCATTTTCATGCATGTTTGAACAATGTTTGTCCTCTGTTTTGGACAAAACAAATAAAGGGCATTTAAATAATCATATATGGAGTTGGAATTTGGATCTTGTATTCAAAATAACTTCATTTAAATCATAACTAGATGCATTAGCTCAAATCACAGCATATTGCCATGTCATGATCATGCATCATATTGTGCATTGCATTGATTGTGTTTCATTCTCTGTTGGCGGTGGTTGTCCCCTCTCGATAGACGTTGTACCGACGCTGTGATCGTTGACACTAATGAAGACCCAATGATATCTTCAGAAGTGCCAGGCAAGCAAAACCCCCTTGTTCATTCCGATACAATCCCACTCTCGCTCCTGCTCTCTTTTACTGCATTAGGACAACGACGATTCAACTGTTACATGCTGCGGTAGTTGAACCCTTTTCCTCTGCATGACCTGTCATTGCCACAGTAAATAGATGAAACCCACTAGCATGAGTAGGAGTTGTTTGAACCCTGATGTGCCTACTCATTCATGTTTGTTTGTCATGCCTGCTACTGCTTAGAGTTGAGTCAGGTATGATTCATCGGGGATGAATCGGAGGTGTGTAAACATGTCCTACTGTCGAGAGCTAAGTGTGTGAACACGATTTGGTAAAGGTGGCGGTGAGAGGCCATGTAGGAGTACATGGTGGGTTGTCTCATTGAAACCGTTCTTAGGAACTGAGTTCTGTGTTTGTGATCCATGAAACAGTTACTGCCATGCATTGGGCCCAAAACCAATGGACCCTCTCGGCTTCTTGATCACCCTTGTCCTCTGTCCAGGAGTTGCAACTAGTTTCTGGTGTTTATAGGATATGTGTTGGCGGCCGTGCGTAGCGCTGACCCTAGGGGTGGGCTATGATGTGGTAGATACACCGTGGCCGGGCATGCCGGGCGCCCGTTCGGTGTCTCGGAACCCTGTACACATCGTCCGGGGCCGTATGTGGAAACCTCGGCCGGACTCCCTGCGGATGGAACCTGGATAGGCGATAAACCTGGACTAGAGACTTGAGTGTTTAGGTAGGCCGTGGCCGACACCCTCGTTGGGCTTCCGCTTGAAGGTTGCCGAGTACATGTCGTGTAAATGGCGGTAAGTGGTGAGAGCGTGTGTGAAGAAGTACACCCCTGCAGGGTTATAAATGATCTATTCGAATAGCCGTGTCCGCGGTAAAGGACTTCTGGGTTGCCTATAACAGTTCATAGACAAGTGAAAGTGGATACTCTAAAACTCGCAAGATAAGTGTGAGTGCTATGGATGGCCTTCTCGTAGGAAGACGGGAGCGGATCCATAGTGGTGTATTGAATGGTGAATATGTGGAATCGTGTGCGCCACCTCAAAAGAGTTGCTTGAAGTTGTAGTTCAGATTAGCCACTAAGTCAAAGCTGGCTTGCTGCAGTTAAACTCCACCACCTCCCTTGTTGATATCGATGCATATGTAGCTAGTTTCTGATGTAAGTCTTGCTGAGTACCTTTGTATTCACGTTTTCTTAATTTATGTTTTGTAGAGAGATTTCAGTCTCGCTAGTAGTTCCGCGTGGACTTCGACGTTTAGCCTGATACCTCAGCTTCGAACTTGTGCCCTTGGCAGGATCTGGTAGATAGTCAGGCTTCTCAGCCTTTTTCATTTATAGATGTCTGTACTCAGACATGTTAAGCTTCCACATGTGTTTTGGTTTGTATGCTCTGAATGTTGGGTCATGAGACCCATGTTTGTATTTCTCGCTCCTCGGAGCCTAATGAATAATACTTGAGTTGTAGAGTTATGTTGTGATGCCATGTTGTATTTACACATATCGAGCATATTGTGTGTATGATTGAAATGCTTGGTATGTGTGGGATCCGACAATCTAGTTGTTTATCCTTGGCAGCCTCTCTTATGGGGAAATGTAGTCTAGTGCTTCCTTGAGCCATAGTAGTCCGCTACAGCTCGGTTCACCGGAGTCCTGTTAGCCTAGCACTACTGCTCAGGACACTTGACTGGCCGGCATGTGTTTCACTTCGTTCCTGTGTCTGTCCCTTCGGGGAAATATCACGCGGTGACATCCGGAGTCCTGCCTAGCCTGCTACAGCCCGGGTTCCTGGAGTCCTGTTAGCCCAATGCTACAGCTCGGATTCACACGCTGCTGACCGACATGCTCGATGTGATTCATGTATGCCTGTCCCCATAGGTTAGTGCCGCTTTGGGTTCACGACTAGCCATGTCGGCCCGGGTTCTCTGTCATATGGATGCTAGCGGCACTATCATATACGTGAGCCAAAAGGCGCAAACGGTCCCGGGCCATGGTAAGGCGACACCCGTGGGAATACCGTGCGTGAGGCCGCAAAGTGATATGAGGTGTTACCGGCTAGATCGATGTGACTTAGAATCGGGGTCCTGACAGCTTTGGTATCAGAGCCAGACTACCTGTAGGATTACCAAGCCAAACCGGTCGAAGTTGTGTCTAGAAATGCTTTAGTTATGTAGGGGAATTGATTGTGGTAGGGAACGTAAGGCTCTTTTTACTCCTTATCCTCATGACCTTCTGATCTGAGTCATCTTATCTTTTCTACGGGGTTAAGTACTAGGCTTCTCTTCTATCTCTCAGGATGACGTGTTACTAAACCGTAGTTGCCTAGGATTGTTGAGTTCAAGCCTCATTTCAGTTCCTACTACTTCCATATGTTCATAATTGGTCTCAGAACCTTGATATTGTGATGTTGAGTGGTTATTCCACCATTTTTGCAGGATGTCTCAAATCATTTTGAGAATTTACAGCCGTTATGCTGTCCAAGTCATCTCAGGTTTCTAAACAATCTGATGCATTTGCAAATCCTTCCTCCTAGTTCCCGATGTCCTTTTGGGCCAGTTTAAGCACACTAATCCGTCTGTTGAGGTACTCCGCTGCTTTGGCATTTATGTTGGAGCTATTATTATGACCCTAGGTGTCTAGAGTATCACCTGGTAATCTAGCAATGCTTTGCATCCCCGGTGTGATGATTCTGGCCACCATTCTCGAAAGCGTCCCGTGATGCCGTTTAGTTAGTAGGCATCCTATTCCTGGGTTCTTGGCCCAAGATCCACTCTACTTACCTCGTGTTGATAGTGTTGCTCGTACCTTTAGGATATTAGTAACCTTTGCGATAATCCTCGAGGTCCATGGTATTTGCTTCTTCCAAATACCATGAACCATTAAGGCAGAAATTCTTTGAACCAAAAGATCACCATTAGAGTACTCCTGAGGAGTTCTCCATTCATAATTGCGACTCTGCCAGTCCTACCTCTCAGCATGGTTATTCGGAAGAAATATGTTGAACTTGTTCGACATACTAACCTATGCATCCACAACTCAGAAAGATATATGTTCCTTTGAGTTGTCCCTCTGTAGTTGTATTCGATCCTTGTCTATCAGTTGATAGCCAAGTTTATGTCTTGCATTCATGTTATCGATGCCTATTATTCTTGTGGCCCATCGAGCCATTCTATTCCGGAATGACTAGGAGAAACACACTGTAGCACCTAATCCATTTCTTGGACTGGTCAAAGTAGTTGTATTCCGTAGATCAAAATGCCAATCCAGCTTTTGTTTTGTTCTACCTCGGAGTATTACCCCATTCATGTTAGGATTGTCATAGGAATCGCAGCATCTCTCATGAACTCTTGATACAGTGATACTTCTCGCCATCATCGTTCATTCCTCGGTCTCGTGCTGTCGCAACCGGAATGCCGACAAGTGAATCGTGATGTGTGAAATCAATACTCCGAGCAACTCGTTGCTTGGTAGTAAATGGACAATATTCTCATTCTTAGCATGTTGGTTATTGAACTACCATTCTAAGATTGATCATGCTACCTAGTCCATATTTCCGGGTGCACTCATCGGCCAAGGAGTTAGGATTGTGACAATCCCTCGCTCCTTGATCATATCGTATTGCCTGAAAAGCAAGATTGTTCTCGAGCTTAATAACATATCGGTGGTTCGTGATTTTCCGAATATCTTCTCGGAAGTATTACCCGATTGTCACCTGACCGCTATGTTGAGTTCGTGATCATGTTGGTTTTCCTCCAAACCACCCATTCTCCAAGAATCTGTGTTGGATACCCTGAGCTAGTTGGTTAAGCTAAACAACAACTTGGAGAGTTGGAAGATGAAAACTTGTCTGACTTAGTTCATCACTAAGGGGTATCCTTGTGTGTGTGTGTGTGTGTTGAAGAAAGATGATATCTTCATCAACTGATCCCCGTGATCAGCTGTTGAATATATTATCTTGTCCAAACCTTGATTTGAGTGTGGGCTATCATCAAATCAAATCAGAACCAACGATGTTCGTAATGTTGTCTTACTTGCGGTTGTCCCTCGAGCATACAACATTATATCTTCGGTCTGACCAATACTATCACATTGTTCACATAGTGGTGGAAGTCCAGTGATATGGAAATTCCGATGAGTTGCTGTTGAGCCCATCAACGGCATTTTGTCTCCTCCACGATTGTGTTGAACATCCAGGTAGTGTTGGAAACTTGTGTAAGCATTTTCTTCATGCCCCGTTCATGAAGTATATGTTTGGATGAAAGAAGTGACTTCCTTTGATTCACGTGCATTTGATGTAAGTTGCCGCCGTGAATTCGGGAAAGTTGGTTTTGCTTTCTCTGGAATCATCCCAAGTCAGTCATGCACGTGCGAAGTACTCTATTGTCTGATAGACTGATCATCTTTATTCCATACGTATCCCTAGCACACCAAGCCACTGATTGACTTGTTTAGGGAGAAGAAGTTCTCCATAAGAGCTAATCATATGACTTATGCAAGGACTTCGATATCCTTGATGATGGTTCCCAACCAGGACTCGGTAGTGTTTCATTGTAAGACCACCATGTGGTCATGCTTGTCTGGGACAGCGTGTTCACATGTGTTTAGCAGAACCAGCTCATGTTTTGGAGCTTACTACCATAGTTCATTTCCTCAGAATCTCGCAATGTCATCTCGTCGATTTGTGTTGCAAACTTTCATTTCTTTCTAGTCTCGATGAGTCTGTAATATCCTGACACCAACCAGATCTGAATCTCAGGCAGATGTGATGGTTGGGACGTTTTCCCAAGAGCTATAATATTGGTCTCACTGTAACCCGGTAAAGTGGATGTCGTGGCCAACACACCCAGCCGGAAGACCTATTATTGTAGTATCTTGATTGAGTAAGTTGCCCACCTCCCCATAAGGATTACGTAGGATTTACTCCAGTAGTTATTCCTTATGGATTCCTGAGCTCCCGGAGTCTGACCTGCTACTTGATGCTCTAGATACCAAACCATTTCAATGAATGGGTTAGGCTAGCACATCAAGGAGAACATTAGAAGCGGAGCGCTAAATGTCTCTCGGTCGATCATCCAGATTTTTATCCCTTGGCCTCGCTAAGGTGAAATCTGAGAAAGTGTTATCTTCCTTTGCATCTGCATCATCCATCACCATTCATCATGGTGGTATGTTGTGTTGCCAGGATCCTTGACACAGATATTGGTAAAACCTTGATGAATATGGAGATGCTCAAGTTCTTGAGAGCACGCACAAGCACCAGGTTTTACCGTTGGCGTTAACTGGGATTTGCTTCCAGTTTCCTCGGTTATGTTATAACCTTTTCAAACAGTGGACTCACTCTCGACTATTGAGCTCTTCCCCAGTTACCAGGATCATTCCCAACATTTGCATTTTGTTCCCAGCCTGCACCTCAGTAGTTGTTGTTCAGGATCATCTTCAAAAGTGGACTTACCATGGGTCTCATCCATTTCCGATGATAAGCAAAAATCATCCATTGCGTTGTCTTCAACAAGGTAGTCCACATCATCCATCCTAGTCCAAGTATGTCATTCTTTCGAACTCCTTCAAATGATCGTTTGTGATTGCCTTAGGCTGGTATAAAGAGTTTCAATGATCTCCGAATCAAAAGTAATTCTTTTTGCCACTTAAGGGAATAATTCTACGAGTCACCTTCCCCGAGGTATCACATTACAAAATCATGACAAATATCTCCTTGCTACTTTGAAATTCATGCTCCATCTTATTCGAGTATGGAATGGTTGCCTACCTAGTGAACCTTTGCCAACCGTTTCACTGCATCCCTTTAGGTGTACGCTTCGTGTCTCAGCTCGAGAGATGTTACTATGTCTCATTCCATGAGTTGATCTTGTGGTCATTAAGATGATCCTAAGTTGCTCGAATCTCAGGAAGGTCGATTCTTCTTAAATTCTCCCTTTCTACTCGTTGTCATGTTGTATGTAGTTCTCAAAGCAAGACGTCGAGATCAAGGTGATCCAATGAATCAACATCCTCGAGAAAGACATCTGGATCGTGAAGATTGTGTTAGCTTGTGTCCCTCTGTCTTCTTACCTCACGGCTTGAATCTCGGGACGAGATTCTTGTTTAGTAGGGGTGAGTTGTCACAGCCCTAGCCTTAGCCTTTGCTTGACCTTGCATGATCATCATGTCATCATGTTTAAGTTTTATGAAACTCTGAAATGGGGATGGTCAAGCCCTAGCACAAATGCAATTCAAATAGTTTCAAATAAAACTATTTTCAATGAACTCGAAATGCCTTTTAAAAATGTTCATCATCTCTGGTTTAAGGTGGAAGCATCTACCCAAGATGATTTGCATTTTTGCTGGACACATTTGGGCTTTGAATTAAATCACTAGGTATTTGAATTTGGGCATTTAATCAATATAAATATTTTAAATGCTTGAATAATCCTGGAAACAATTTTGGGCAGTCGTAAATATTTCAAATAAAGCCCAAAATATATCCCATGATTTATGGAAATGAGTTAGTATTATTACTAATTCCTAACATATCAAATAAATAGAAAACAGAAAACTAACAGAAGGAGAGAGAGAGAGAGTTTCCTTACCTGGCGCCACCTGGCAGCCCAGCTGGCCCAGCCAGCCCACCAGGGGCACGGGCGTCTTCTTCCCCGCGCCAGCGCACGAAGCAGCTCGCTGGAGCGCACCGACGCCGCCTTGGCCACCTCCTGCTTCCTCCCCGGGCCTTCTAGCGATGCCACGGAGATGCCCCGTGGCCCCTCGCTCCTCTCCCTCACTCTCTGCTCTCCCCCTCCCCCTCTGCTCCCTCTCCCGAGCACACCCGAGCGGAGCTCGTCGTCGCCGACGCAATTTAGCGCGGCCACCGTCCATCCGGTGCCTCCCCGATGGGTCCAGAGGAACCGCCTCGACCCCCGCGTCCTCTGCACCAATCCAGGCGCCGCCAGGAGCTCTGTGACGACGACCCCAAGATCTTCTTCCTCCTCGGACCCGTGGGTCACCGCTGGTCGATTCGCGCCACCAAGGACGTCCCCAAGCCCGCCGAGCCGTTTTTCGACCTCCCTGTGAGCTCCTGTTGTTTCCGCCTCGCTCTCCCCCTCCGTTCCTGTTCCCTAGCCCCGTCTTCCGATCAAGCCTGAAGCTCCCCGCCGCTGGCCACGTCGCCATCGTAGCTACGGCCGCGCAACTTGGCGTTCGAGCTCACCGTTGCACTCACCGCACTTCCGTGAGTCAAACACGACTAACCACGGCTCCTCCCTTGCTCGGCATCGCCCAAACCATTGCCGGCCAAACTCCGGCCGCCGCCCAACTCACCGCTACAGGCCACCCCAGCTCCGATCGCTGCCACCACTGGATGCGCGCGTGTGCTAGCAACCCATAGCCGCAAACCTCGCCCGAAACCGTCGCCCGTATCTCAATTCCGAGCGGACTCCGCCGTGGCTTGAGGTCGCCGCCGGCCAAACTCCGGCGTGCTGACGTGGCCGCGTAATTAGTGCTAATCACCGCCAGCTAAACCACTTTTAGACGCTGACAACGGGCCCCGCAGTGGGTCAAAGCCCAAGTCAACGCGGGATTAGTGTGTGACTCACTGGCCAATGGACCCCATGGGTCAGTTTTGACCCTGTTGACCTTGCTGACGTCATGCTATCGTCATGCTGACGCAGTAAGTGATTTTCTGGATTTTAAAATAATCCAGGAATTCCAGAAAATTGCCTAAACTTCTAAAAATCATAGAAATTCAACCGTAACTCCAAATGAAATAAATTATATATGAAAAATTATCAAAAAAATTCAAGGAATCCATCTGTACCATTTTCATGCATGTTTGAACAATGTTTGTCCTCTGTTTTGGACAAAACAAATAAAGGGCATTTAAATAATCATATATGGAGTTGGAATTTGAATCTTGTATTCAAACCAACTTCATTTAAATCATAACTAGATGCATTAGCTCAAATCACAACATATTGCCATGTCATGATCATGCATCATATTGTGCATTGCATTGATTGTGTTTCATTCTCTATTGCTGGTGGTTGTCCCCTCTCGATAGACGTTGTACCGACGTTGTGATCATTGACACTGATGAAGACTGTCGGTGTCAAAACCGGCGGATCTCGGGTAGGGGGTCCCGAACTATGCGCTAGGCCGGATGGTAACAGGAGACAAGGGACACTTTGTTTTACCCAGGTTCGGGCCCTCTCGATGGAGGTAAAACCCTACTCTTGCTTGATTAATATTGATGATATGGGTAGTACAAGAGTAGATCTACCACGAGATCAAGGAGGCTAAACCCTAGAAGCTATCCTATCTTATGATTGTTGTGTATGGAGTTTATTCTGTCCTACGGACTACAACCCTCCGGTTTATATAGACACCGGATAGGGTTAGGGTTACACAGAGTCGGTTTACAATAGTAGGAGATCCTGAATATCTGCATCGCCAAGCTTGCCTTCCACGCCAAGGAAAGTCCCATCCGGACACGAGACGAAGTCTTCAATCTTGTACCTTCATAGTCCAGGAGTCCGGCCAAAGGATATAGTCTGCTATCCGGACACCCCCTAATCCAGGACTCCCTCAGTAGCCCCCAAACCAGGCTTCAATGACGACGAGTCCGGCGCGCAAATTGTTTGGCATTGCAAGGCGGGTTCTTCTCCAAATCCTATGCACCTGTAGGAATAATGTCTGATTCTTGTAATGTAGTGCTCCTCGGCTTCCATGCCTAATAATGGTCGTCTTCCACGTGTAAAGCAAATGCGAAAAGCCGGGGCGTTTTTACATTCACCCCCCTAGCCGTATAAACGAGCCGCCTATTTAACGGGATGGGGATTTAGATCCAAACCACACCTTCTCCTTTCCGTGAGTGATCATCACAGCGCTTCCAGCAAAGGTCTATTCCAACATGACCAGCCGTCGCAGCTCCTCCCCTCGCCCCTCCGGTCCCAAACCCGGGGACTGGGAGAGTTGCACCATCCCACATAGCAAATTAGCGTCTCTTCAAGCCCATGGATTCCTCCCTCAGGCATGCACGGTCCCGGTCCGAGCCGGTCTCGCTACCTATAATGGCGGAAGACAAGCGAAGAGCACCCCCAATCCTTCTAAAGGAGAGCGGGTGTGCCTCGTCCCCTATCTATTAAGGGGACTGGGATTTCCAATTCACCCATTTCTCCGCGGGCTTCTGGAGTTTTACGGCCTCCAACTGCACAATCTCACACCCTCCTCCGTATTGCATATTGTGGGTTTCGTCGCCCTTTGCAAGCTATTTTTAGGCGTCGAGGCTCATTTCGCACTGTGGAAGAGGTTATTCTGTCTGGTGCCCCGTTCTCAAAAGGGGTCCATATATCAAGTGGGCAGAGCCGAAGTATGGCGCATCGCCGGGACCAGATACCTATCCGGAACCCCAAAGGAAGCGTTCGAGGACTGGCCTTCCGAATGGTTTTACATAGATGACGTCCCGCTACCGGACCCTATCCGGGTGGGTCTCCCCGAGTTCAACAGTGCTCCATTGAAGAAGCGCTTGAGATGGCGTGCACGGAGCTCTCTGAGAGAAAGCAACAGAGACGTCATCTACCTGATGGGCCGGAAAAGACTGTTGGCTCATTCCGGACTAACCATGATTGGAGTCATGGCCGCATGCATTATGCGGGGGGTGCAGCCGCTTCAATACAGAGGCCACCCAATGTGGGAATTCAACGGGGAGGATGACGCCACCCGTTATGGTCGTAAAGGGCCAGACTCAACTGCCGCTCTGGAAAATATCTTATCCTCTTTGTACAAGGGAGAAAAGGAGGAATTCCTCCGCGTCAACCCGCAGGCCGGATTCAGCATGTATGATCCTCCAAGTTGGGTAAGTGAACAATTGCGCTTGTCCGTTTGTTTTATACTCCCGTGGTTAGATAGGTAGTCTAACGATTTTAATGCAGGAACTGCGACAGGAGGTAAAGAATATAAGCAGCTGCCCTCCATAGCCCGAGGACCCAGAACGGTCCCTTGATCTGGACTCCGAAGAGGATCCGGACATATCGGTAGAGCTTATCGACGGGGTGTTCTATCAGCTAAGCAAGGACAATACCTTGGTAGCCATCACGGCTGATTACCCAGGGTTAATCCCAGCCTCCTAGGTGACGGAAACCGGAGTCTCATTCCCTTGAAAGGGATTCCGCTCTCACGTATTTCGGTGTCTCTAACGACAACTGTGTTTTGCAGGGGAGATTCCCGAGGCAGGAGGCCGAACCTACTGTGGCTAGCCAACGAGGGGCCGCAGGGCCCCGTAGGGCAAAAAGGAATGAAGTCCGGACTGAAATGTCGGCGCAAAGGTATAGTGCACCCTCTGTTTCCCTGGAGTTATTTTGTCAGGGCATATTAACATTCGTGTTATCTTCAAGACGAAGAGACCTCGCCGGACTACATCTGGAGAGGTTGCCAATCGCGCCTCCACTAGCCAGGCTCCAATGTCTGGCCAGGAAACGGAGGCGAGTACAAGGCGCGCACCGGACGTTCCTCCGACAGAGGATGCGGACAGGCTGTCCGCCAGAAATTCAGAAGTGGAGAGTGCCATGAACCACAGGCGTCGCCGGACAATTCTACGCGATGCTTGTTTCTCCCAAGAGGCTTTAGATGCCTTTAATTCGGGAGATGCGTACCTCCGTGCCGCTCAAAATGGTTTAGCCAGAGCCACGGAGCAGTATGTGAAAGACATACGTGTAAGAAAATTTTGGTTAAATATATATATATATATATATATATGCCAGTAGCCCCCGAGACTTGAAACAGTTAGAGCAACTGATTTAAGGATCATTTAATATGCAGGTTCTTACAAAGAAGAACACTGTACTGTCCCAGGAGCTGGAAAAGTGCAAGGCCCAACTAGAGGCCACACTAGCCGCAGCGGGAGAGCCCAAAGAGACCCCCTCAGGTAAAATATACTTCGAAGGATTAGTATTGTGCGGTGTGGGTGCAAATCTGACAAATCAAATTGCAGATGGCACCGGATTCAATCCGGATAAGCAACAACTCTTACGCCAGCTAAATGCCGGTGAGAGTATGTTGACAAGGGTGAGGCGAGAGAAGAATGATCTTCAGGATGCCAACACCAGGCTGGACGTCGAACTAAAAGATGTTCGTGGCCAGCTGTTGGACTCCACAAAGGAGAATCAGCGGCTTCGACGCGGCATTTTTAGTAAGTGCTTGAACGAACTTTTGAAAAAAGAGTTCGGCGAGGAAGTCGACTAACAGAGTAATGTCTGTAGGTATGCTCACAGGTCGTCCGGCAGAGGAGATGCCCGGTTCTACGGGTGACCTTCTTCCCGAACTCATGCAACTGCACGAGCGAATTCGGCAAGCGATGCGAGGTGTTACCCAAGCCTTGTGGCCTGCCCACTCCGTGCCCGAGGGCCTTGGAGAGCTTGCGAAGAAGCTGAAGGGAGCTCAGCGGCGCATTTGGCTATGGAAGATATCGGCCTACCGACAAGGCGATAGGGAAGCCTGGGCCTTGGTGAAGACCCGTTTTACAAAGTCTGACCCGAACCACATGGCCGAAGTCGGACCAGTGGGGCCTGACGGGAAGGAGATCCCTGTGAGCTTAGTATACGGCCAAGTAGAGTTGGCCGCGAAGTATTCCCAGCAGGACTGTAAATTAGACAGGCTGTTAGATGGTATAGAAGAGGAATACAATCAGTCAGAATGACTATGTAAGTTTGAATTGACATGTGTAATGCCTTCTAGCCGGATTGTAGATCGTTTGTCGTTGCCGACCTTTCCGCTTTAACCTCGGGACCTGACGGTCCGGAGTGTGTCCGAATACCATAGCGGTTATAGAAGAACCGTGGTATGCGTGGAGACCAGGCGTAGGGGTCATTAGTGCTTTATCAGACAAGTGCCCAACTAGTTATGTTATATTACATGGTTAGTAAGAAACATCTTCCAGAGAGAATAGTTCCGTTAGGGGTTCCTTTCGCTGGGAGGCATGCCCTAAAGTGCATGTCCGGACTGCGTAAAAAGACGCAGAAAAAAGCATCTGGGAGCGCATAAAATGAGTAAAAAGATCATATTTTATCTCACCGACCGAATATTCCCTTAAGAACGCTAGCTTTCGGCTTCACCCAGTCTGAGGTACACATCCGGCTGACCCGGCAGTAACAATCGCAGAGGTGCTCCCTTTACCACCTAGCCGAACAATCGGGAACGTAGGGGTAAGCACAGGAGCCAGGCAACCCAGCTTGGCCAAAACTTAAGTCATATCGATGCATATAATGGTGAAGAAAAAGGTACATGTGGAAGTTTGGCGCATGTGTTGGGCGTGAAGCCCGTATGAATAAGCTTCTATGAAAGAAGCCCCCAGGTATAATGAGCACGAGTAGCGCGTCACTAGATGAGCCTTTAAGGGCTATAAAAGAAAAGAGGGGAAGGAGAGAAATGTAAGACAGAAAAATGCAAAAAATGGACAGAGGAAGGAGACGAACACAGAGTCCAGCGCTAGGCGTAGAATCTTCGGAGACGGGTGGCGTTCCATGGGTTCGGCTCGAGTCGGTTATCCGACGCATCTCGCAGGCGGTACGCCCCGCCAGTCAGGACTTGGTCGATTATGAATGGACCTTCCCATTTGGGCTTGAGTTTGTCCTTTTTCTTGTCCGGCAGGCGTAGAACTAGTTCGCCGACATTGTAATTTTTAGCCCGTACTTCTCTTCTTTGATATCTTCGAGCCTGCTGTTGATAGAATGCGGAACGAGCTTTTGCCACGCCGCGCTCCTCCTCCAAAGCGTCCAAACTGTCCTGCCGATCAAGCTCGGCTTCTCTTTCTTCGTACATGCGCACTAGAGGTGAGTCATGAATTATGTCGCAGGGCAGAACTGCCTCTGCGCCTTACACCATGAAAAATGGTGTGTATCCGGTGGTGCGATTCGGCGTGGTCCGTAGCCCCCAGAGTACGGAATCGAGCTCCTCTACCCAGTGCGTATTAGATTCCTTAAGGGACCGCACTAGTCTGGGTTTAATGCCGCTCATGATAAAACCATTTGCACGTTCGACCTGGCCGTTGGTTTCTGGGTGATAACGGAAGCATAGTCGAGCTTGATGCCCATTTTTTTGCACCGGAGTTTTACCTCGTCGGTGGTAAAGTTTGTACCGTTATCGGTTATGATGATGTGGGGGACGCCATAACGGTGTACAACCCCGGATATGAAGTCTATCACAGGTCTGGATTCGGCCGTTTTAACAGGCTTGGCTTCTATCCATTTGGTGAATTTATCCACCATGACCAGTAAGTATTTTTTTCTATTGGTCCCGCCTTTAAGGGGTTCGACCATGTCAAGCCCCCAGACCGCAAAAGGCCAGGTGATTGGTATAGTTTGGAGTGCGGTGGGTGGCATATGGCTTTGGTTGGCAAAAAGTTGGCAACCAGCGCATCGTTGGACTAAGTCCTGAGCGTCTGCCCGGGCCGTCGACCAATAAAAGCCTGTACGGAAAGCCTTGCTAACAAGGGACCGAGCAACGGCATGGTGACCACCGAGTCCGGCATGAATTTCAGCTAGAAGGTTCCGCCCTTCCTCTTCGGAGATGCACCTTTGAAGGACTCCGGTAGTGCTTTTCTTATAAAGCTCTCCCTCATGGACTCTGTAGGCTTTAGATCACCGCACTATGCAGCGGGCCTCGTTTTGGTCCTCCGGGAGTTCCTGCCTAGTAAGGTAGGCTAGGAATGGTTCTGTCCACGGGGCGATGACCGCCATTATTACGTGGGCTGAAGGTGTAATTTCATTGGCAGAGCCTCCGATTGTGTCAGATTGTTCGGCGTCGAATGGTGCGGCTGGGTCTGGGCTGTTATTTGTGGGTTCCCCCTCCCATGCTACAGATGGCTTGAACAATCTTTCCAAAAAGATGTTGGGGGGGGGACTGCATCGCGTTTTGCTCCGATGCGTGCCAGGACATCCGCTGCTTGATTGTTTTCTCGGGCTATATGGTGAAACTCCAGCCCTTCGAACCAAGCTGACATTTTTAGGACGGCATTGCGGTATGCTGCCATTTTTGAGTCCTTGGCGTCGAAGTCGCCATTTATTTGGGATATCGCGAGGTTCAAGTCCCCGCGTACCTCTAGGCGTTGAATGCCCATGGATACTGCCATCCGGAGGCCATGTAAAAGGGCCTCGTATTCGGCTGCATTGTTGGAGTCCATGTACATAATTTGGAGTACATATTGGACTGTGTCTCCTGTGGGGGATGTCAAAACGACGCCAGCCCCCAGTCCGGCCAACATTTTGGAGCCGTCAAAATGCATGATCCAATTTGAGTATGTGCCGTACTCTTTAGGGAGTTCGGCCTCTGTCCATTCTGCGACGAAGTCGGCCAAAACTTGCGATTTTATAGCTCGCTGTGGCTTATAGGTTATATCGAACGGGAGGAGCTCAATGGCCCATTTTGCGATCCGGCCCGTTGCATCGCGGTTGTTGATAATATCGTTAAGTGGTACTTCCGAGGCTACTATTATGGAACACTCTTGAAAGTAGTGTTGTAGCTTTCTGTATGCCATGAATACCGCGTATGCAATTTTTTGATAATGCGGGTACCGTGATTTGCATGGAGTAAGGACAGTGGACACGTAGTAGACCGGCCTTTGAAGGGGGAATTTGTGTCCGTCTGTTTCCCGCTCAACAACGAGCACTGCGCTGACAACTTGATGTGTTGCTGCAATGTACAATAGCATTGGTTCGCCGGTGTTCGGCGCGGCTAGGACTGGGTTTGTTGCCAATATGGCTTTTATTTCATCGAGTCCGACCGTGGCGGCCTCCGTCCACTCGAAGTGTTCGGTGCGTCGGAGTAGGCGATAAAGGGGCAGTGCCTTTTCTCCCAAGCGGGAGATGAAGCGGCTTAGAGCCGCCACGCATCCGGTTAATTTTTGTATTTGTTTGAGGTCCTTTGGGATATCCAATTGTGACAAAGCTTGGATCTTGGATGGATTTGCTTCAATTCCTCTACCGGATACAATGAAGCCCAAGAGCTTTTCGGCTGGAACGCCGAAGACGCATTTTTCCGGGTTGAGCTTGATGTCATATTTTCGGAGGTTATCGAATGTGAGCCTCAAGTTGTCTACTAGAGATTCGACATGTCTTGATTTGATGACCACGTCATCCACATATGCCTCCACTGTTTTGCCGATCTGATTTGCCAGACATGTCTGGATCATGCGCTGATATGTTGCGCCGGCGTTTTTTAGCCCGAAGGGCATTGTGTTCAAGAAGAATGGGACGTATGGTGTGATGAATGCTGTTGCAGCTTGGTCTGATTCTGCCATCTTGATTTGATGGTAACCGGAGTATGCGTCGAGGAAGCACAACGAGTCGTGTCCTGTGGTGGCATCGATAATTTGATCGATACAGGGGAGGGGGAAGGGATCCTTTGGGCAAGCCTTGTTAAGGTCTTTAAAGTCGACACACAGGCGCCAGGATTTGTCCTTCTTTGGTACCGTCACCAGGTTTGCTAGCCAGTCCGGATGTTTTATGTCTCTAATGAATCCGGCCTCCAATAGCTTGGCTAGCTCTTCTCCCATAGCCTATCTCTTGGGTTCGAAAAAACGCCGAAGCGCTTGTTTGACAGGTTTGAATCCTTTTAGGATATTTAAGCTGTGTTCGGCCAGCCTGCATGGGATCCCTGGCATGTCTGAAGGGTGCCAGGCGAAAATGTCCCAATTCTCTCGTAGGAACTCTCGCAGTGCGGCGTCTACATCAGGGTTCAGTCGTGCCCCGATGGAAGCTGTTTTATTGGGGTCCGTTGGATGGACCTGGAATTTGACTATTTCATCAGCTAGCTTGAAGGATGTGGATTTGGATCTTTTGTCAAGTATCACATCATCCCTGTTAACCATGGAGCGCAGCGCAGTCAGTTCCTCGGCCGCTAAGGCTTCCGATAGTGCCTCAAGGGCTAATGCGGCCGTCTTGTTCTCGGCGCGGAGTGCTATGTCCGGATCACTAGCTAGAGTGATAATTCTGTTCGGCCCGGGCATCTTAAGCTTCATGTACCCGTAATGGGGTATCGCTTGGAAGATTGTGAATGCTTCCCGCCCTACTAGGGCGTGATGTCCGCTCTTGAACGGGGCCACCTGAAACGTGACTTCTTCGGACCTGTAATTATCCGGCGTGTCGAACACCACATCTAGTGTGATTTTTCCTATGCAGTGCGCTTCCCGACTGGGGATTATTCCTCTAAAGATTGTGCTGCTTCGCTCGACGCGGTTCCAATCTATTTCCATTTTTTGAAGGGTTTCCTCATAAATGAGGTTCAGTCCACTGCCTCCATCCATGAGCACTTTGGAGAGGCGAAAGCCATCCACTATGGGACTGAGGACCAATGCGGCTGTTGCTCGGGCTGTTCGGAATCTAGGTTCGTCACTTGCGTTGAAGGTAATGGCAGTGTCGCTCCATGGATTTATTGTTGCAACTTGATAGACTTCTGTGAGGTTGCGGAGTGTTCTTTTTCGCATATTGTTTGATGCGAAAGTCTCGAAGACTGTGAGAACGGTACCGGTGTCCTCGGGCTGGCTTTCCGCGGCCTCCCGATTTAAGAGGTCCTCGCCAATTTTAGCCACCTGGCGGAGTATCCAACATGCTCTAAGGCTGTGAGTTGGAGTGGCGCCCTCTGTACTATGAATTTTATAGGGTCCATCAAGCCATCTTTCCAGTATGGTTCCATGCCCTGTAAAGGGTTTTGGCTTTTTGCTATTTATCCCGGGTGTCTTATGATGATCCACCCTCTTAGTTCGGACGGGGTTACTATTCAAGGCCGGATTATCCCAAAATTTTATTTCGGTTTTCCAGGCACTTTCCATCGCACAGTACTTTTGTACTATGGATGTCAAGTCAGCGAAGCGTGTAATATCACGACGACTTATGGTGTTAAGGATTCCTTCGCCCATGCAATTACTGAAGAAGATTGATATTGCGTCTCCCTCACGGCAATCCTTTATCCTGTTCATAACCAGGAGGAATCTGGCCTAGTAATGATGTACTGTTTCGTCGGGCCTCTGCCTGACTTGGGAGAGATCGCTTATGTTCGGGTGGGCGGGTGTCGTTGAACCTGAAATCTTACCCAATCCAAGATTCGGAGGCCGAAGAGTTTCCGAACTCGGAAGTTTGGATTCTTGGACGTTATCCAACGAATCCGGCCTGTTGCCTGATCCTAAGCTCAGGTCTTGAGTTATATCCTCCCCTCCGCGGGTATCCGGCTTGGAGGGATCAGGGATTCGGACGTAACTAGTCCTTAAAATAGATGAAGGGTCGCCGCACTGCGCCTCTACCACGGCAACGTGGTGGGTGACTTGGGGAGAGTTGATTTCTCTTAGATCAGGTTTAAGCCCAACCTGGTCGTAATCCGTAGCGACCCCCAGGGCGGCGATGCGATCCAAGAGCTCGTTCATGGAGGAGAGCTCCATTGGATCTAGCTGCTTGACGAGCTCCGAGCTGACGTGTAGGTTGCTTTTGATGACCCGAGAGGTCACCGTCGGCGCAACAGCCAAACGGGCGGTCATGAGAAAACCACCTAGCCGGAGGGTTTGGCTGACAGCCAAGGCTCCCTTAGCAACAACGTCGTCTTTGAAGACGGGAGAAGGCATCCTTCCTGATTGTGACGGCACAGAGGAACTCTCAATGAAAGCACCAATGTCGGTGTCAAAACCGGCGGATCTCGGGTAGGGGGTCCCGAACTGTGCGTCTAGGCCGGATGGTAACAGGAGACAGGGGACACTTTGTTTTACCCAGGTTCGGGCCCTCTCGATGGAGGTAAAACCCTACTCCTGCTTGATTAATATTGATGATATGGGTAGTACAAGAGTAGATCTACCACGAGATCAAGGAGGCTAAACCCTAGAAGCTACCCTATGGTATGATTGTTGTGTATGGAGTTTATTCTGTCCTACGGACTACAACCCTCCGGTTTATATAGACACCGGATAGGGTTAGGGTTACACAGAGTCGGTTTACAATAGTAGGAGATCCTGAATATCCGCATCGCCAAGCTTGCCTTCCACGCCAAGGAAAGTCCCCTCCGGACACGGGACGAAGTCTTCAATCTTGTACCTTCATAGTCCAGGAGTCCGGCCAAAGGATATAGTCCGGCTATCCAGACACCCCCTAATCCAGGACTCCCTCAAAGACCCAATGATATCTTCAGAAGTGCGAGGCAAGCAAAACCCCCTTGTTCATTCTGATACAATCCCACTCTCGCTCCTGCTCTCTTTTAGTGCATTAGGACAATGATGATTCAACTGTTACATGATGCGGTAGTTGAACCCTTTTCCTCTGCATGACCTGTCATTGCCACAGTAAATAGATGAAACCCACTATCATGAGTAGGAGTTGCTTGAGCCCTGATGTGCCTACTCATTCATGTTTGTTTATCATGCCTACTTCTGCTTAGAGTTGAGTCAGGTCTGATTCATCGGGGATGAATCGGAGGTGTGTAAACATGTCCTACTGTTGAGAGCTAAGTGTGTGAACACGATTTGGTAAAGGTGGCAGTGAGAGGCCATGTAGGAGTACATGGTGGGTTGTCTCATTGAAACCATTCTTAGGAACTGAGTTCTGTGTTTGTGATCCATGAAACAGTTACTACCATGCATTGGTCCCAAAACCAATGGACCCTCTCGGCTTCTTGATCACCCTTGTCCTCTGTCCAGGAGTTGCAACTAGTTTCTAGTGTTTATAGGATATGTGTTGGCGGTCATGCGTAGCGCTGACCCTAGGGGTGGGCTATGATGCGGTAGATACACCATGGCCGGGCATGTCAGGCGCCCGTTTGGTGTCTCGGAACCCTGTACACATCGTCCGGGGCCGTATGTGGAAACCTCGGCCGGACTCCCTGCGGATGGAACCTGGATAGGCGATAAACCTGGACTAGAGACTTGAGTGTTTAGGTAGGCCATGGCCGACACCCTCGTTGGGCTTCCGCTTGAAGGTTGTCAAGTACATGTCGTGTAAACGGCGGTAAGTGGTGAGAGCGTGTGTGAAGAAGTACACCCCTGCAGGGTTATAAATGATCTATTCGAATAGCCGTGTCCGCGGTAAAGGACTTCTGGGTTGCCTATAACAGTTCATAGACAAGTGAAAGTGGATACTCTAAAACTCGCAAGATAAGTGTGAGTGCTATGGATGGCCTTCTCGTAGGGAGACGGGAGCGGATCCATAGTGGTGTATTGAATGGTGAATATGTGGACTCGTGTGCGCCACCTCAAAAGAGTTGCTTGCAGTCATAGTTCAGGTTAGCCACTAAGTCAAAGCTGGCTTGCTGCAGTTAAACTCCACCACCCCCCTTGTTGATACCGATGCATATGTAGCTAGTTCTGATGTAAGTCTTGCTGAGTACCTTCGTACTCACATTTGCTTAATTTATGTTTTGTAGAGAGATTTCAGTCTCGCTAGTAGTTCCGCATGGACTTCGACGTTTAGCCTGATACCTCAGCTTCGATCTTGTGCCCTCGGCAGGATCTGGTAGATAGTCAGGCTTCTCAGCCTTTTTCATTTATAGATGTCTGTACTCAGACATGTTAAGCTTCCGCATGTGTTTTGGTTTGTATGCTCTGAATGTTGGGTCATGAGACCCATGTTTGTATTTCTCGCTCCTCAGAGCCTAATGAATAATACTTGAGTTGTAGAGTTATGTTGTGATGCCATGTTGTATTTACACATATCGAGCATATTGTGTGTATGACTGAAATGCTTGGTATGTGTGGGATCCGACAATCTAGTTGTTTATCCTTGGCAGCCTCTCTTATGGGGAAATGTAGTCTAGTGCTTCCATGAGCCATAGTAGTCCGCTACAACCCGGTTCACCGGAGTCCTGTTAGCCCAGCACTACTGCTCAGGACACTTGACTGGCCGGCATGTGTTTCACTTCGTTCATGTGTCTGTCCCTTCGGGGAAATGTCACGCGGTGACATCCGGAGTCCTGCCTAGCCTGCTACAGCCCGGGTTCTCGGAGTCCTGTTAGCCTAGTGCTACAGCCCGGATTCACACGCTGCTGACCGACATGCTCGATGTGATTCACGTATGCCTGTCCCCATAGGTTAGTGCCGCTTTGGGTTCACGACTAGCCATGTCGGCCCGGGTTCTCTGTCATATGGATGCTAGCGACACTATCATATACGTGAGCCAAAAGGCACAAACGGTCCTGGGCCATGGTAAGGCGACACCCGTGGGAATACCGTGCGTGAGGCCGCAAAGTGATATGAGGTGTTACCGGCTAGATCGATGTGACTTAGAATCGGGGTCCTGACATCATCCCACTAGCACCCGTCATGGTGGATTCGCCGCATTGGTTTTAGACCCAATTATTGACGGATTTCATCTCACTAGAGTCCTTATGGACGGCGGCAGCAGCCTGAACCTGCTTTACCAGGATACAGTGCGGAAAATGGGCACAGATCCCTCAAGGATTAAGCCCACCAAAATGACCTTTAGAGGCGTAATACCAGGTGTAGAGGCCAACTGTACAGGCTCAGTCACACTTGAAGTGGTCTTGGGATCTCCGGATAATTTCTGAAGCGAGGAGTTAATCTTCGACATAGTCCCATTCCGCAGTGGCTATCACGCACTGCTTGGGCGAACCGCATTCGCCAAGTTCAATGCGGTACCGCACTACGCATACCTTAAGCTCAAGATGCCAGGCCCTCGAGGAGTAATCACGGTCAATGGAAACACCGAACGCTCCCTCCGAACGGAGGAGCACACGGAGGCCCTTGCAGCGGAAGCACAAAGCAGCCTCTCCAGGGAATTCTCCAGTCCGGTCATTAAACATCCAGACACCGTCAAGCGCGCTCAGAGTAACCTACAACAAGACCGCCTGGCACGTTCCGAGCAGGCGTAGCAATGCGGCCCCAACCCCAGCCCTCGCAAAAATGCAACACCAGTGCTTCGCGTACATAACTACGCTCTAGAAATACCATGGGTACAGGGGGAGGGGCACCACCACGGCATGCCCGAAACACGGCTTAAACCACACCAGGGGCTGCCGATTTTTTTATTTTATCTTACTTTCAGGACTCCATTCTTCGGAAGGCCTGTTCGGCAGTTCAATTGCCGCACCAACGATGCAAGAACCAGGGAAGCAGACAAGCCATGCCGCATTACGGAACTCCCAGGTGGTCTCTATCACGAGCAGTATACCTGTCTCGCATACCATTTCGTAGCCTGCCCCTGGAACGGACATGTTAAATAGTCCAACATTTTGCTTATAGCATTATTTGTATCGTCTTGCTTTGATCGCACCCCTTTTTAATAAACAATGCATAGCTTTTGTCTATTTTTGCATTACTCTTTTTTTACAAATATATGTTCTTAAAACGACATGTTGCGCCCGTACACACTGGTACGGCCAAAATACGCTAGGGGCTTTAGTACCCCTCAATATGGTGTGAGAAGTCCGAACACTTTAACAAGTGCGGCACCCCGAACTTATAGCATTATATGCATCGGCTCCGAATCATGTCTTTGGTCAAATGTTGGGTTTGCCCGGCTTCTATGTTTTGGTGCCTTATGTTCCGCTATATCGGCTAAGGTACCACTAGGAGAACTACTGCGATTGTGCCCCAGTTGAGCTGGGTCGAGCACCTCAGTAGAGAAAGCTAAAACTGACTGTCATGATGAAGCGAGAGCTGGTCGCTGTTCGAGAGGTTTTTCGAGTCCCTAAAGACTTATGCCGCTTAGAGCGAGGAGTCGGCTCTGTCCGGCCAAGGCGTAGAAAACGCCCCGAACTCGGTCTTCCGAATACCAGGGGCTTCGCCTAAATTTAAAATTATAGAATTCTATGGCTAAGTGAGAGTGTTCACGCATTATAGTCCGATTGCCTTGTTCGTTGTGCTGAGCGCCTCCCTCGAAGGACCCAAACATGGGAAAAAGAGCGCTCAGGTTTATCCCCGAACACCCCAGCACTAGCGGCACAGGGGCAGAAGCCGACGACTCGCCATCTCTCAGAATTGATAAACAGCCGCACAGAAGGTAATATTTTAAATTCCAACAGCATTGCTTAGCGCATATGAACAAGTTTTCAGCGCACAGGACAAAACGAGCAAGTTTTACTCAAAAATTACATCTCTGGAACATTCATCCGCCACAAGGCAGGCACCCTTCAGAACATCCTTATAATAATTCTCGGGCTTGCGATGCTCTTTCCCCGGCGGTGGACCGTCCTTCACAAGCTTCTTAGCATCCAGCTTGCCCCAGTGCAGCTTAGCACGGGCAAGGGCCCTACGGGCACCTTCAATGCAGACGGAGCGCTTGATGACTTCGAGCCTTGGACATGCCTCCACCAGCCGCCGCACCAGCCCGAAATAGCTCCCAAGCTGAGCCTCTCCAGGCCACAGCCGAACTATGAGGCCCTTCATGGCCTGTTGGGCCGCCTTGTGGAGCTCGACCAGTTGCTTCAGCTGGTCGCTCAGGGGCACGGGGTGTCCGGCCTCAGCATACTGAGACCAGAACACCTTCTCTGTCGAGCGGCCCTCCTCGGCCCAATAGAATGCGGCGGCATCGGACACGCTACGGGGAAGATCCGCGAACGCTCCTGGAGAGCTTCGGATTCGGGTAAGTAACAAGTAACTTACATTTATGTGTTTGCTTTGCATAAAGAATGCCTTACCCGCCGCTATCTTCTTCACCTCATCCAACTCCTGGAGGGCCTTCTGGGATTCGGCCTTGGCAGACTTGGCATTTTCAATAGCCACCGCGAGCTCGGACGCTCCCGTCTTTGAGTGAAGCTCCAAACTCTCATGTTTTTCCATGAGAGCCTGGAGCTCTTGCCGCATCTTGCCAACCTCGGCCTCATACTTCTCCCGCTCGGTGTGCTCCGTGGCCGCCGTCTTCTCAGCCTCGAGCAGCGCTTGCTTAAGGGTCGCCACCTCATACGTGGCCCCTAAAATAGCCACGATAATCCTGTCATTTTTTGCAATTGCACCTTTTTATATATATTTAAACAAGGTATTTCTTACCTTCCTTGTCCTCGAGCTGCTTCTTGACACGCCCGAGCTCTTGCTCGGACTGCTCGAGGTTCTGCTTTAGCATGTCCACTTTCGCAGTCTGTGCGGCGGACGCCAGCAGGGAAGCCTGCATATGCATATTGACTCTTTTTTGTTAGACTCCTGTGAATTTCATTTGATCCTCTATTCGGCTTTTCTTCCTGAACTCCAAACAGAGTATCAGGGGCTACTGTCTATGCGGTAATATTATTTACACATTCTTTACTTACCTCAAAGCCTGTTAAAAGGCTAGCACAAGCTTCAGTCAGTCCGCTCTTGGCGGACTGAACCTTCTGGACCACCGCACTCATAATGGTGCGGTGCTCCTCGTCGATGGAGGCGCCTTGGAGCGCCTCCAACAGATTGTCCGGCGCCTCCGGTTGGACAGGGGTCACCGGCACGGAGGGCTCGCTCCTCTTGGAAGGAGGTCGCCCGCCGGACTCTGGAACCTTTGAAGGTTCCGGAGCGGTGTCCGGCCTGGAGCCGGACTTGGAGCCCTGGGAGATTTTATCCCCTTCACCCCTGGAGTCCGGGAGGTCGCCTTGCGGCGCCTCCAGGACCACCTCCTCCTGGCTTGGAACCTGTTGGGACAACACTTCGGCGTCCGTAGGGCGGGGGGAGGAAGCCGTCGGAAGCGAATTCACGTCCGACGAGTCTAGTGAACCGCTCAACGACGCGTCGAGCCGGTCTTTTGGTGGGCTGCATATTCGTATTCGACATAAGGGAAAGCTGTGCAATAAAGGAATACTATGAATTACTCTGGTATCCGGATACTTACGATTTCGCCAAGGGCTTGGCCCTGTGCGGCCACTCCTCTTCGTCGTCGGCGGCGTCGGTGGAGTAGTCCGGAGGAAGGGTTTTCCCCTTCTTGGACCCTTCGGCCTCCCCAGTTGGGGCGGCCTTCCTTTTCTTCCCTTCCCCCGCTGGGGGGAGAGGTCTCTTCTTCCTCCTCCTCGTCTTCGTGGGAGGAGTGCGTCTTGGAGCCGTCGAATGATGGATCCGACACCTCTTGGCGCCGGGCACTCTTTCGAGTCCCCGCGACCTTCTTCTTGGCCTTCTTCTCCGGCACCACATAGGGTGCCGGAACTAGCAGCTTCGCCAAACGAGCGTCCGCTGGGCCTTCGGGCAAAGGAGCCGGACAGTTGATCTGTCCGGACGTCTCCTGCCAATCCTGTCAAAGGTAAGAGAGCTTAGATCCCGCATGGAGTCAATCTATGAAAAACTGATACCCTGTAGAAGGTAAAAATAGCTTACCGCACGAGCATGACGCTGCGTGCTGAATCCACGATCCTCGGTAGCGGATGCAGGGGCCTCGACGCCTTTGAAAAGCACCTTCCAGGCATCTTCGTACGTCGTGTCGAAGAGCCTGCTCAGAGTTTGGTGCCACGCCGAGTCGAACTCCCACAGGTTGAAAGCCCGTTGTTGACACGGGAGGATCCGATGGATGAGCATAACCTGGACTACGTTGACAAGCTTGAGCTGCTTGTCCACCAGGGTTTGGACGCATGTTTGGAGTCCGGTCAGCTCTCCTTTTTTACCCCATGACAGGCCCGTCTCTTTCCAGGACGTGAGCCGCCTTGGGGGTCCGGATCGGAACTCGGAGGCTGCGACCCACTTAGGGTCGCGCGGCTCGGTGATGTAAAATCACCCTGATTGCCACCCCTTCACGGTCTCCACAAAGGAGCCATCGAGCCATAAGATGTTGGGCATCTTGCCCACCATGGCGCCTCCGCACGCCACCTGGTTGCCACGCACCACCTTCGGCTTGACATTAAAAGTCTTGAGCCATAGGTCGAAATGGGGGCGGATGCGGAGGAAGGCCTTGCACACGACGATAAACACCGAGATGTTGAGGACAAAGTTCGGGGCCAGATTGTGGAAATCCAGGCCATAGTAGAACATGATCCCCCGGACAAATGGGTGGATAGGGAAACCCAGTCCGCGGAGGAAATGGGGGAGGAACACCACCCTCTCATGGGGCCTAGGGGTAGGGATGAGCTGCCCCTCTTCGGGAAGCCGGTGCGCAATGTCGTTGGACAAGTATCTGGCCTTCCTTAGTCTTTTGATGTGTCCCTCCGTAACGGAGGAGACCATCCACTTGCCTCCCGCTCCGGACATGGCTGGAGAAGGTTGAGGTGGGGAGTGCGGACTTGGGCGCTGGAGCTCGAGTGCGCGAAAATGGATAGGCAAAGGAGGAAGAAGGCGTAGGTGAAAAGGTGGATCCTTATCCCCTTATATGGGTGGACGCGACTATGCGTCCCCACCAGCCTGGTAAAACTCGCTTATCTCCCAAGCGCCGTAATCAAAGGCGCGGTTGGGTTACCCATGCCCGTATTGATGAGAATCCCGGAATAAGGGGACACGATCTCTGCTTTAACAAGACGTGCCAAGGAAACTGCCTCGCATAACACGCTGAGATGGGACAGTAAAACGATTCGAATAAAGGCTTGGCCATGGTGTGATGTCACACTACAGGATACGTCAGCAGATTAGATTTGTGTAAATATTATTCTCTCTATGGCAATATGTGGAAACTTATTTTGCAGAGCCGGACACTATCTTTGTGTTCAAAATCTTCTATGAAGTACTTGGAGGAGGAACCCGCCTTGCAATGCCGAAGACAATCTGCGCGCCGGACTCGTCGTCAGTGAAGCCTGGTTCAGGGGCTACTGAGGGAGTCCTGGATTAGGGGGTGTCCGGATGGCCGGACTATACCTTCAGCCGAACTCCTGGACTATGAAGATACAAGATTGAAGACTTCGTCCCGTGTCCGGAAGGGACTTTCCTTGGCGTGGAAGGCAAGCTTGGCGATACGGATATGTAGATCTCCTACCATTGTAACCGACTCTATGTAACCCTAACCCTATCCGGTGTCTATATAAACCGGAGGGTTTTAGTCCGTAGGACAACACATTCATACACAACAATCATACCATAGGCTAGCTTCTAGGGTTTAGCCTCTCTGATCTCGTGGTAGATCTACTCTTGTACTACCCATATCATCAATATTAATCAAGCAGGACGTAGGGTTTTACCTCCATCAAGAGGGCCCGAACCTGGGTAAAACTTCGTGTCCCTTGCCTCCTGTTACCATCCGGCCTAGACGCACAGTTTGGGACCCCCTACCCGAGATCCGCCGGTTTTGACACCGACACGGGCCTTGTTAGCGGGTTGTAAATGGGCTATATGCGAACAGGCCATTAACAGGCTTTCCATGGGTCAGCCCGCCACCTTTTGACCAAGCCAACGGGCCGGCCTTTTCACAGGAATGGGCCTCTGTTGGGCCGTGCCACGTGTCGACGTATCATAGGCGCCTTCTGTCCAATGAGTGGATGACATCTGTCCCAACGATGAGCCGACACGTGTTTCCTCCAGCCAATGATGATTTTACACGTGGAAAATCCCCATTGGTCGGGGCTGTTAATGGGTTATCGGATCCAAAACCCGACCCGATAACTTAACGGCGTTCCGTTACGGTGGATGCCATGTGTCGATCACCCTTGACGAAAGCACTTCTGTGACGCGCGATTTATCGTCATGGAAATGCACACTTCCGTGATGATAATTTTGGTAATGTCATGGAACACTTCTACGATAGCACAGGTATGACTATATTGATTCTGTCAGAAAATCGTCATGGATGTACATGCATGACAAAAAACGCGACCTACTGTGACAAACACGTATCATCACGGAAGTGTATTTTTTTGTAGTGTCCGCCACTTCGCCGGGCTCCTTCTTCTCCCCCACGGCGCCTGATGCGGTCACCAACTCCTCCTCCTCCGCTGCCTCCACTCCGCCGTTAGTATTCGGCACCACCCCCTCCCTTCTCAGTGGCTCCTCCGCCGCCTCGGGCTCGCAGTTTGCCCCCCTCTTTAACTCTGGCGCCCTCGCTCCCCCCACTGTCCCTGCGCCGCGTCTGTCGATCTACAACGACCACATCACCAATCAGATCAAGTTCCTTCTTAACCCCGCTGATCACAATTACCACAAATGGAAGAATTTCTTTCTCATGGTCCTTGTTCGCTACAGCATGTCCTAACTCATCGAGCACCCGCCCCCTCCCAATGCCACTTCCGCGTACCTCGAGCTCGACGCCCATGTCGTCCTGTGGATCTACGCCACCCTCTCTGATACGATGTGTGACCATGTCGTCGGCGCCACCACCACCTTCGCTCTTTGGCACAAGATCAAGGATTTCTTCCTCGCCAATCGCGCCGCACGCTACATGATTCTCAATCGCTAGTACCGCAACCTCAAACAAGGCGATCTCTTGGTTTCCGAATACGTGCGCTGCATGAAGCTCCTCAGTGATGGCTTGGCTAACATCAATCACGCCGTCACCGAGGTGGATCTCACCACCCAATTTCTACATGGCCTCGACAAGCGGCTCGACACCATCCGCGTCATCCTCGGCGATCAGGGCCTCCCCTTTGACACCGTTCTCTCCCGGGTCATCCTTGCCGAAGAGTCCCAAGAACAGCGCGCGGCCGAGGAAAGCGCCTCGGCCTTCGCTCTGCCCGGTGGTGGATCCGCTAGTGCCAGTTCCAGCACGGGCGTCCGCGCCGCCACCAATCGGGGTGATCGCCCCTCCGACCACTTCAACGACCATGACGGTGGTGACCGTGGTGGCCGCGGCGCTCCTCATCCGCCCACTCCACCAGCTGGTCGTGGTCGTGGTGACCGCGGTGGCCGTGGCCGTGGCGACAACTCCGGGTGCAATCCGCCCCCTCCTGCAGCGCCCTTCACCGGCTACTTCGCCCCCTACGGCATGGCGTTGCCGCCCCCGCGTTCCGGCTGGGTTCCGCCCAATGCCGCCAGTGTGCTCAGGCCGCGTCCCGGCTCCCATGCGCAGGCATATCCCGTGTACCAGCACGGTCCTCTGCCACCACCAACCTACAACTCCGCCGAGCAGCCATCTTGGGAACATGTTGCGATGCTCAACGCCACGTACAGCAACGGCGGCTTCCCCTCCAACCCCACGCCCGAGTGGTACCTTGACAGTGGTGCTTCCTCCCACGTGACAGGCAATCCAGGTAATACGAAGTATGCATGCACACACAGTACTAGTCGGCATTATCCATCACACGCATGCAATATTTTTGTTCCGGTCGGTCTCTCATGCATGCACACACACACACCTCCCCCTCTCCATCATATCGGGCATTCTTTATCTCTCACGTGCATGTGCAACGATCGATGTTCCTCTATGTGTGTGTATATATTGCAGTTCTTTAAAGCATGTTCGCTCTTCCATTCTTGTCGGCAATGGGCATCATATCCCCGTCACAGCCACCGGATCCACCACTCTCCCTCTATGACTTTCGTCTCACCGACGTGCTTGTCTCTCCCAACGTCGTCACTAGTCTTATTTATGTTCGTCGTTTTACTAAAGACAACTCTTGTTCCATTGAATTTTACCCTTGTGGTTTTCTTGTGAAGGATCTTCGCACTCGGAAGGTGCTCCTGATCTAGCAACGGCGACCTCTATCCCTTTCTTGCCAATAATAGTGCTCCACCAGCCGCCCTCACCATCTCCACGCCGGACTTGTGGCATCGCCGGCTTGGGCACCCCGGCGCACACTCTCTGTCCACATTAGCCAAGGATTTTCTCAGCTCTTGTAATAATGCAGCCCCTGTTCAAGAATTCATCCGATTAACCAGTTAACTTGCCGATTAATCCCTACTCATAGGGTCCCCGAGTAGCTGATTACCCGATAAATCATCCGATTAATTGATTAAATGGCCGATTAACTTGCTGATTAGCCTATTAATCCCCTACTCACCAGCCGACCGAGTAGCTACCAGTTAATGATTTCCTCAACAATGAATGCAGCACACTCTCCGTGTAATGCTTGTCAGTTAGGCCGTCAACCGCGCCTTCCCTTTTCATCCTCCTTTAGCAAAACATTTGCACCGTTCGATTTGATTCATAGTGACTTGTGGACGTCACCCGCTGTAAGCTTCTCCGGTTTTCAATATTATTTAGTTGTGCTTGATGATTTCACACGCTACTCTTGGACCTTTCCCATGCGCCAAAAATCCAACACCTCTACTATCCTACAGCGGTTCTTTACCTTTGTCCACACACAGTACAATGTTATCATTAAGGCTATGCAATGTGATAATGGTGGCGAATTCATCAAATCATCCCTCCGCTCCTTCTTCTCCTCCAACGGTGTCGTCTATCGCTTCTCTTGCCCTCACACCTCTCCCCAAAATGTCAAGGCAGAATGTCTCATCCGCACCACCAATGACATCATCCGCACTCTTCTTCTCCAAGCCAACCTCACTCCCCCTTTTGGGTGGAAGCACTACACACAGCCACATATCTTCTCAACCGCCTCCCTTCTCGTGCCATTGTGGATCACACACCCTTCTTTCTTCTCCAAGGTGTTCATCCCACATATGACCATCTTCGCGTATTGGGTTGTCTATGTTTTCCCAACACATCCGCCACCATGCCACATAAACTCTCCCTTCGCTCCACACGCTGCATTTTCTTGGGTTACCCTCTCGAGCATAAGAGATATAGATGTTTTGATCTAGCTACTCGTCGCGTCATTGTTTCTCGCCACGTCATTTTTGACGAAACCTCCTTTCCCTCCGTACCACCCTCTGCATGGCCACAAAGTCCCCCAGCCACACCTGATCCCGTGCGCCCAACCATCCCAGCCGAATCCTCCTCGGATCTAGCGCCCACCTCATAC